>NW_007726445.1:257970-281101 GCF_000696425.1 Galeopterus variegatus | reverse complement strand
GCGGCGCACTATCCAGTGCGCCACCGGGCCGGCCCTACCGGTCATCTTTAAAAAAAAAAAAGAGGGCCGGCCCGGTGGCACACTGCTGTAAGTGCGCCGCTTGGGAAGTGCGGCGGCGCTCCCGCCGAGGGTTCGGATCCCACGTATAGACCGGTTCCCGCTCACTGGTTGAGCGAGGCACGGGAGCAGCACCGAGGGCTGCGATCCCGTTGCCGGTCCCAGTCCAGTACAGGGGCGACACTGAGGGTTGCAATCCGTTGCCGGACACGGAAAAAGACAAAAATAAATAAATAAATAAAAATTAAAAAAAAAAAGAAAGTGGGCTTGGCTTTTGGAAAGCCACAAAGAGGCTATTGGGAAGTGGGGGGATTGTGGTCTCTCAATTTTCCTGTAAAACTTCCCACTAAGTTTGCCTCTCCTTGTCATGTCCTCCTTCCCTTCCCCTCATCACAGGTACTCTTTGCCCTTTATTGTTCATACTTTTCCATTTTGACACAATTTCACCTAAGAAAACCAAATACTTGGAACCAAAAGTGGGGAAGTTGGAAAACAAGACCCATTAAGGAGGTCCTGTGGGTGATGGTCAGACCTTGGAGGTGGGGACTTGCACCCAAGTGAATAAACAATACTTTATTATTTTTTTTAAAAAGATGACCGGTAAGGGGATCTCAACCCTTGGCTACGTGTTGTCAGCACCACGCTCACCCATTGAGCCAACCGGCCATCCCTATATAGGATCCGAACCCGTGGCTTTGGTGTTATCAGCACCATACTCTCCCGAGTGAGCCATGGGCCGGCCCGAATAAACAATACTTTAGATCTAGAGCTTTCTCCCAAAGCAGACCAGTGAATTTTCCAGCTGTTGGGCAACCAGGAAGAGAGCCTTGGAGCTCTGAATGAATCCTTCTTGTCTGCTCTATAAAAACGGTTCTGGACTTTTTAAGTATTTTTCCTTTCCCCGCTGGCACAATATTAGTCAATAGAGGACACCAGAGAAACATTTGAGGAGGAACAATTGCTTCACAGCTCTGGTGGGTCCCAGAACATGGCTTCTCCAGGACTCAGTTCCCGAGGTGCAAAGCAGCCAGTAGTACCCAGTGACCAGCAGCTTCAGGCTGTTTCATAGCAGAATGCCTCCAGTGAGCCATCTCCCCTAAACAGCTTTCCCTGGCACTTTAGAAGGTAGAATTCCTGTAATTTCTGGAAGGCAGATTTCTAGCATATTCCACCAGCACGGCATAACAGCAACTTCTCTGCCATTCAGTCAGCCACAGCCGTAATCTTTTCTACAATGTCTGGGGGAAAGGGTTTTTCCTTATGTGCTCTATTTCTAGGAGTAACAACTGCTCCTAACATCTCTGCTATTCCTATGTGCTTTAGAGTTCTCTCTGCTTGTTAGCCAATCCCTCATTACTCCAATCCCCTGTTATAGTTGATAATTCTTTTCATTGGACCCTGACTGATACAAACAGCATGATGGTGGTACGTGTGGTGATTGGGTAGGAGGGGGAGTTCTTTTTTTTGTTGTTGTTGTTGTTTTAAAGATGACCGGTAAGGGGATCTCAACCCTTTTTGGTGTTGTGAGCAACACGCTCTCCCAAGTGAGCTAACTGGCCATCCCTATATAGGGATCCAAATCCATGGCCTTGGTGTCATCAGCACCACACTCTCCCGAGTAAGCCACAGGCCGGCCCTGGAGGGGGCGTTCTTATGACCTGCATTTCCTTCAGTCTCTGTGGAAAAGCCAAGGACTGGAGGTTGGCCACTGCTATGTGATATAGGTGCCAGCAGGGAGGAAGAGGGCTTTGTGCTGAATATTTTGTGTCTGGAGTTTAATAAGCATTTAGAGAATGAATAATTGAACCAGCACTAGCCTTCCATCTGTTATCAAACTTCGAAGTTTCTGCAAGATCCTTGCCCAGCTCCCTCACAGGTGTCTAAAGAATCAATGAGAGATGGATTCTAAAGTCCCTTTCAGCACTAATTTTCTCTGAGCAGGGGTATTATGTAATCTAACTGGTATTATAGAGTGCAGACTGACCTGTAGGGTAGGGAGACTAGAGGCAAGAAAATCAGTCAGGAGGCTGTTGCAATAGCCCTCATGAGAGATAAAGGCTAACTTAAAATGATAAGAGGTAAAAAGGAATGTGTAAAAACAAAACACATAGTGATTTTCCTCAGAGAACCAGCCTTTGAAGTAGGATTACCAGATAAAATACTTATACTAAAAAGTTACTTGTTGCTTATCTGAAGTTCAAATTTACCAGGTGTCCAAGTGTTTTGTCTTATAAACCTGGCAACCCTACTTTGTTGTTGTTGTTGTTGTTGTTGTTGTTGTTGTTGTTGTTGTTATGGCTGGCCAGTATAGGGATCTGAACCTGTGACCTTAGTGTTACCAGCACCATGCTCTCCCAAGTGAGCCAACCAGCTGGTACTGGCAACCCTACTTTGAAGGAGCACCTGAAACGACTGTGGCCTGACTCATGGACTTCTTGTACAGTCACTGGGCCATCAACCTCCAAGGCCCTTTCCCAGCCCCAGGAAGCCCCCGTTCCCTCTTCCCAGTGGCCTCAGTGATTTGGACCTTTTTCTTTTCTTCTTCAACACTGTCACCACTTTCTCTATCCCCTGGGCTTCCTCTTCCCAAGGCCCAACTGTGAGTAGGGTTGCAGTTGCCCTAGCTACTCCCTTACTGCTTACCCCCAAAATAAGCCCACAGCCTCTTGTTAGAATTTTAGCTCTAATCACCAGAGAGAAAGATACAGGGAAACAAAAACAATAAATAGTGTTATCACACAGTTGGGGGTCTCAAGTTTGTAGCTGCTGACTATCATTCTCCCACAGTAATTAAAACCTTATCCTCCTTTATGAAGCTCAAGGTCAAATGCTCTGGACTTTGTCCTCCTTTGTCTGTCCTCCAAGAACATTTCTGCACATATACCCTCCCCCATGGCCTAGGGAACTGTGAGTCATTGGAACACATTAGAGTGTAAGGGACAGATATAAACTCTCTGGAAAGGCATGAAAAACTAAATTAAACTAAGGAAACTTTATGGACCGGCCCGTGGCTCACTCGGGAGAGTGAGGTGCTGATAACACCAAGGCCCCGGGTTCGGATCCCATATAGGGATGGCCGGTTAGCTCACTGGGTGAGCGTGGTGCTGACAACACCAAGTCAAGGTAACACCAAGGCCCCGGGTTCGGATCCCATATAGGGATGGCCGGTTAGCTCACTGGGTGAGCGTGGTGCTGACAACACCAAGTCAAGGTAACACCAAGGCCCCGGGTTCGGATCCCATATAGGGATGGCCGGTTAGCTCACTGGGTGAGCGTGGTGCTGACAACACCAAGTCAAGGTAACACCAAGGCCCCGGGTTCGGATCCCATATAGGGATGGCCGGTTAGCTCACTGGGTGAGCGTGGTGCTGACAACACCAAGTCAAGGGTTAAAACCCCCTTCCCGGTCATTTTTAAAAAAAAAAAAAAAAAAAAAAAAAACTAAGGAAACTTTTTTGAGGGAAGAAAAAATGAAAATATGGAAACACATAGTTTTTGGGGTTTTTTTGTGTGTGTGGCTGGCCAGTATCGGGATCCAAACCCTTGACCTTGGTGTTACCACACCAAACTCTAATCAGCTGAGCTCACTGGCCAGCCCTGGAAACATGCAGTTTAAAAAAAAAAAATTTATTGTAGTAAACATACATAACATTTGCCACTTTAATCATGGGTGTGCACTAAGTACATTCACATTGTGTGTTACCATCACCACTGTTCATCCCCAGAACTTTTTCATCTTTCCAAGCTGAAACTCTGTACCCATTAAACAATAACTCTCCATTCCCCTCTCTCCCCACCCCTCAACCCCTGATTACCACTGTTCTACATTTTATCTCTATGAATTTGACTTCTCTACATAACTCATATAAGTGGACTTATACAGTATTTGTCCTTTTGCGTCTGACTTACTTTACTTAGCATGTCTTCAAGCTTCATCCATGTTGTATCATGTATCAGAATTTCATTCCTTTTTAAGGATGAATAATATTCACACAGTCTTGTACATACTTAGTGCCATCTTTAGGGCCGGCTCGGTGGCGCACTGGAGAGGGCGGTGCTCCCGCCGAGAGTTCGGATCCTATGTGGAGACCGTTCTAGCTCACTGGCTGAACGCGGTGGGGGCGCAACACCGAGGGTTGCGATCCCGTTGCCGGTCCCCGGTACAGGCGCGACACCGAGGGTTGCGATCCCGTTACCGGTCAGTAAAAAAAGACAAAAAGGAAAAGAAAAAAAAAAGTATTCTTTAGAAATATAAAACTATAGCATGAATATAATCTGTTTTCCTCATAAATCAAAAATGGGGAGGCTATGAATATCTGGGGATATTAGCATTTGTCTAGTTCACCTTTGGAGAAAAAGTATCCACTCCAAAACAGCTCCATCTTCTCACCTCTTGAAGTCCAGACTTTCAAACCTCACCTCGTCAAGGCCTACAAAGAACTACAACTCCCAGGGGGCTCTAGGGCCGGGCGCTTCTCCCCGCCCAACTCGCCCCAGAGACTCCATTTCCCAGAAACCCAGTGTCCACTCTGAGACCGCGTTTCCCGGGCGCCACCTCGCGGCGCACTTCATCGAGGCTCCAATTCCCGGCGGCCCTCGCGGCAGGTTCTGGGCGTCAAGACAGTTCGTGATGGCAGGCTCTGGTTCCGCCGCTGTGTCCGGGGCAGGGACCCCGGTGGCGGGGCCCACAGGCCGCGACCTCTTCGCTGAGGGGCTCCTCGAGTTTCTGCGACCGGCCGTACAGCAGCTCGACTCTCACGTCCACGCGGTCAGGTGCCCGAGAGGGAAGGCTGGGGGCGGGGCCAAGAAAGGGCGGAGGTAAAATGGAATAAATTTGGGAAACTGATTTGAAGCAGGGGAGAACGGGCGGAAGGCAGCAAGTGGAGGATTAAATTGAGGCCGGCTTCTCTCAGTTCTTGGAAGTACGAAGGGGAGTTAGTTTTGTAAGCTCCGTTAGTTGCCTGACCGTGTAGGCCTTGTACCTCTTTGCAGAGAGAGCCAGGTAGAGCTCCGGGAACAAATTGACAACCTAGCTACAGGTGAGTGAGCATCCCCGTATACCCGGAATCCTCCAACTCATTTTCAGGACCTTATGTTTTGCCAGCCGCTGGGCTGGGTTCTGTCACTTTTTTCCAGGACAGCAGGGTTGCCAAAGGACTCCTTCCAGGGATGTCTAAAGTCTGTATAGGCAGTGGCCCATGTGGGTGCAGGAGTGTTTTCCATCCCATTACTAGCCCACTTTCCCTAAGAGATGAGCCATTAGATGTTAGTTGCACCTTACTTCCACCCCCAGAACTGTGCCGTATCAATGAGGATCAGAAGGTGGCCCTGGATCTCGACCCTTATGTTAAGAAGCTGCTTAATGCCCGCCGACGAGTTGTCTTGGTCAACAACATCCTACAGAATGCCCAGGTAAAAGAATTTTCTACCAACAGTGATCCTTTGCTTTGCTTTGCAAATCCTCAACACAGTGAGTCACCATTTTTAAATCTTTGGGGAAAGGAGCTGTCAACTAGTGTCAGCTATAATAAACTCACTGGCCTCATTTTCAATATCCAGTTGCTGTCGTTTACATTCTTTTATTTATTTTTAAAGATGACTGGTAAGGGGATCTCAACCCTTGGCTACGTGTTGTCAGCACCACGCTCACCCATTGAGCTAACCGGCCATCCCTATATGGGATCCGAACCCGTGGTCTTGGTGTTATCAGCACCACACTCTCCCGAGTGAGCCACGGGCCAGCCCCTACATTCTTATATATACCTTAGAAGACTGACTTTTTTTATTTTTTATTTTTTTAAAAGATGACTGGTAAGGGGATCTTAACCCTTGACTTGGTGTTGTCAGCACCACGCTCAGCCAGTGAGCGAACCGGCCATCCCTATATGGGATTTTTTTTTTTTTAAAAAGATGACCGGTAAGGGGATCTTTACCCTTGACTTGGTGTCGTCAGCACCACGCTCAGCCAGTGAGCGAACCGGCCATCCCTATGTGGGATCCAAACCCGGGGCCTTGGTGTTATCAGCACCGCACTCTCCCGAGTGAGCCACGGGCCGGCCCGAAGACTGACTTTTAGATGAACCAAGGCTAAGATACTTTTCAGCACCTAGCTGGCTAACCTCTAAAGCCTTTCACAGCAGTTATTAGATTCTAAATCTTCCTTGTCTTGTAGGAACGGCTGAGGCGGCTAAACCACAGTGTTGCTAAGGAAACAGCACGCAGGAGGGCAATGCTGGATTCAGGAGTTTACCCTTCTAGTTCCCCAAGCAAATAACAGGACAGAAGATGGGCCATGGCCTCAGTACCACAAGTACTGTTCCTCAGCTGCCTTGTTTCAACAGATATATGAAGATTCCAGGAAACAATCCTTGTAGACCTTGGGACCTCAACAGGGCAGCCCTATGGTGTTTGAAACACTTAGTCTTACCCATCTATGTAGCTGTTCCAAGAAACCTGTGTGCAGGACTCAGGTTCCCAAAGGACTTATATTAATTACGGCTCTTGCTTCCTTCCACAAATGAGCTGAGGCCTCTACATTTTTTTCAAGCTACATATTCAAGGCCCACTTTCTTTGGGCCTAGTTAACCAGAATGGGACTTCCTTTGTTACATGTCTAGTTACATGGGCCTGGGCAGCATGTTCTCTACCTGTGACGTCTCAATTTCTCTTTGTTTACACTGAGGATTTGGAGGAGAGAGCAGCCAAAGTCAAGTTAATGACCTCTGTCTACCCTCTTTTGTTATTGCACTGGCTTGAATACAGTAGCAGTGTTGCTAGAACCATTTAAATAAAATAAATGCTTCAACAATATTCTAGTTTACTCTGGTATACGGAAAGTTTCCAGGAGTCTATACTTTAATTCAAATACAGCTTCAAATTGTGACCTTAGTGTTTATAATTAAAAGACTCAAGTGTCACTCTGAATGAAGAGTACATAACAAAAGGAAGCAAACTAACGTTGCCACATGCCAAGGAAAAACAAGATTAAGAACCCTAACTAGGAAGTACTTTAATCATTTTTCTTAGAAAAAAAATTTCCAGACACTTAACAGTTCACAACATTTCAATAACAAAGTACTGTTTGAGAGCAGTTTTCAGGAGTTGGGGATTCTAGAGCACTACAGGAAGAGTTGGCATCCTGCTTCATTGTAGATGGATGGCCCAGGTCATAAATTGGAGACTTCTGGCTGCTAAGCCAGTATCAAAACCCAGTGGAATGACCCTTCTATAAGTTTATTTTTCTTCCTGCTGTCTTCTCAACCCACAGAAATGCCACCATATAAAGCCCAGTAGCAGCTAGCTTAGGTGCCAGTCTTCCCCTTGGATAGGAAAGGGAGTGGGAGGGAAGATCACTCCTGAGTCTCCATGTTTTCCTCTTCCTCTCCTTGAGGTGGTTCTTCTGTATTCTCCTCCTCTTCCTCCCCTTCCTTCTTCTCTGGTGGCTTCTCGTATGCCTTTTCTGAAGGTGTCACTATCACTCCATCCCAAGTAGATATTTCAGAAGCAAGATCTAGAAGAGAAAAAAAAGGCAATTTCAGAAAAGTAGCACAGCATACAAATCATGATTTACACAGTAGACATATTAAGACATCTGAGTTGTGTACAGCTTCTTTGTAGACCACAGAGTACCAGAGGAAGCCCCTGACCCACAATGGTCACTCACAGCTGGCATCACCCTCCTGGCCAAGGATCTTCCTAAAGCCACCATGTGAGAGGATTCGGACCAGAGTCTGAGCTGTGTAGCAGACCATGTCCTGAAAGAAAGCAAAGTGAGGGTAGTTAGCAAGGAGTATCAAAGTACAATCAACCCTTCACATGGGTTCTGCATCTTCACATTCAACCAACTGCAGATCAAAAATATTTGGGAAAAAAACAAAAACAAAACATAACAATAATAAAAAATAATACAGCTATTTACATAGCATTTGTTTTGTTTTTTGTTTTTTGCAGCTGGCCAGTACAGGGATCCAAACCCTTGACCTTGGTGTTATAACACCATGCTCTAACCAACTATCCAAACCCTTGACCTTGGTGTTATAACACCATGCTCTAACCAACTATCCAAACCCTTGACCTTGGTGTTATAACACCATGCTCTAACCAACTATCCAAACCCTTGACCTTGGTGTTATAACACCATGCTCTAACCAACTGAGCTAACTGCCCAGCCTATTTACATAGCATTTACATTGTATTAGATATAATAAGTAACTTAGAGATGATTTAAAATATACAGGAGAAGAAGGCTGGCTGGTGGTTAGAGCACAATACTGGTAGCACCAACGTTAAGGGTTCAGATGCCCATACCGGCCAGCCACAATAAAAATGCAAACATTTATGATATAAACAGGCATACTCACATGTTTAAATAAATAAAAAATAAAGTATAGGAGAGGAGGCTGGCCAGTGAGCTTAGTTGGTTACAGTGGGGTGCTGATAACATCAAGATCCAAGATTTGATCCCTATGGCGAGCCACATAAAAAAAAAAAAATAAGCCTAGCCGGTTAGCTGTGGTGGTTAGAGTACAGTGTTATAACACTAAGGTCAAGGGTTCAGATCCATATACTGACCAGCCACCAAAATGGATAAATAAAGTATACGGGAGGATATGTGTAGGTTATATGTAAACATTATGCCACAGATTTTGGTATCCACCAGGGGTCCTAGAACCAACCAATGCCTCCACCCCCCCAACACCAAAGGATAACTGTACCTTATTTGGCTAACGTCCCCTTGTGAAAACAGACGAAGACAACTTTTAATCTCAGGACCAAAGGCTTTGAGCAGCCCCAGATCCCTGATCCCTAAAGACCACATTTCCTTTATCTTCTGACCAGTATTCAAGAGCGGGGCAGAACAAACATTTCATAGCTGTCCCAATACCTGCTGTTCCAGGGTCATGACTGTGTGTACTCTGAAGTTGCCACTCTCACAGGGGTCAGTGATACCCACTGAACCTGGCAGGAACAGTCCTGCAGCCAAAATCTGCAAACAACGCCTGAAACACAGGTAGGTATTGAAAGAATGCACAAAAAAGCTAAACCAGCCCCAAACACAAGAAGCATGCTGTACCTGTAGGCCACATTTAGGGCCAAAGGTTGTCTGGTGGGGTTATTCATCACAGCATAGTGTCCCTGGAAAATAATAAGTCTGGTAGGTGTGCCATCAAAGTGGCAATTCTATCTTCAAACAAAAACTTTAAATCATCATAAGGAAAATCGCTCACTAAGATCTAGCCAAGATTCTCATGTTCAGAAGCAATTCTGAAATGGCTGCTCATTCAGTCATCTCTCTCCAGTATCACAATAATGAAATGATAGCAATAATGGAAAGATAAAGGGGTACTGTAACTCTACTCATTTAATTGAATACTTCAAAAACCCAATGAATGGGCCGGCCCATGGCTCACTCGGGAGAGTGTGGTGCTGATAACACCAAGGCCACAGGTTCGGATCCCATATAGGGATGGCCGGTTAGCTCACTGGGTGAGCGTGGTGCTGACAACACCAAGTCAAGGGTTAAGATCCCCTTACCGGTCATCTTTAAAAAAAAAAAAAAAAAAAAAACCCAATGAAGTAATAAACTATTAATCTTTATTGGATTATTTGTTCACCAATGAAATTTCTTTTAAGCTTCACCGAAATCCAGATTCTGGTAGGTTTCAGAGTAACTGCGGTTAAATAGTGATGATCAGGAACTCTAATTGCCCCCTTTACTTACAAGTAAATCAAGGATCCAGGGTGTGAGGGGCTCAAAGCCAGGAAAACGAATCCTCAAGTCCTTCAGCAGTCTGATGAGAACTTTAACTCTGAAAGTAAGAGGGACCCAAGGATTAAAAGTAATAAGGTCATGTTTTTCCACACAGATAAGAGTTGAAGTTGATTATACTATTTTCAGAACTACACTTTTTCTTCTTTCTCTCAATTTTAATTTTGCTTACTTAAGGTGCTGGCCTCTGGTTCACTTGGGAGAGCATGATGCTAACAATACCAAGTCAAGGGTTAAGATCCCCTTACCGGTCATCTTTTTAAAAAAATAAAATAAAATAATTTGCTTACTTAAGGTGAAAATTAAAATCCAAACAGAAGATCATAGCCAAAAATAGTTCTGTCAGAGGAAGTATGGGGGTATCCTGCTATTCACTGAAGTTAGAAAGGTTATCTTAATTCAAATGGTCAGGGAGGAACTCACGTCGACTGAGAAGCATTTTCCTCAAACCAGCGAGCATGTCGGATGGCAGCTAAGGCACTCTGCAACACCTTGATATCCACTAGAAGACAAGCAGGACAGGTCAAGATGAAACATTCCTATTATTTAGCAAGCAATTCAGTCCCACTGCCACAGTCTAAAAACTTGGAAGAAGGGCAGGATCACTGAGCAATTCTTTAAACCATCCCATGTTCCTCAGATCAGCAAATCGCTTGTCCAAAAATCACTATTCCGGGCCGGCCCGTGGCTCACTTGGGAGAGTGTGGTGCTGATAACACCAAGGCCACGGGTTCAGATCCCTGTGTACAGATGACCGATTAGCTCACTTGGGAGAGCGTGGTACTGACAACAACAACTCAAGGGTTAAGATCCCCTTACTGGTCATGTTAAAAAAAAAAAAAGAAAATCACTATTCCTCCCCTAAACCAAATCTAGAAGTATGCAAGATCCATGGTTGTCTCCAAAAGCCTATCCCCCTCCATAAATATTTCCTTAGTCATTTTTAACTCCTCTAACTCCTTTCCTGGCTACTTATCTTTGAAAATTTCACTAGCAAGCTGGTAAAACTATTTCCAAATTCCAGAGGGAAAGAGCAAAGTTCAGGGCAAACTTAGGTGCTTCAATTTGCAGAAAGCTTTATGTGGAATAGCAACAAGCTAAGTAAACTCAACAATAGCATGTTTTGAATTTCCCCCAAACTTCCTAGCGATGGAAAAAAGGGACTAACAATGGAGTTCTGGGTCCAGTTTTCGGAGATTGGGTGGCACTGTTGTAATGAGAATCTTCACTGTAGCATCAGAAGAACTGATTTCAAAGCCAGTTTCATTGGTCAGCATGGTCAAAACTGAAAGAGGGGAGTGGGAGGGAATGGGGGAAGGGGAGAGATTGGACAAGGGGCATAAAGAATAATTACAATTTGTAACAATATATATTCTAGTAATATTGATTTAATCAACATATCTCAATGTTCAACCCCCAAAATATGTATAATCGATTTTGATTCAATAAATAAAATAAAGAAAAAAAAAACTGAAAGAACAGAATAATCAAAAGCTACAACTCTCACATTTCCATTAGATGACCAAAGTTAAATCCAGGATGGGGTTGGGGAACAAGTAGGTTTCTTTAAACAGCAAAGAGTCCAGAATGAGGATTTAGAATACAGAGCTTTAGAAGTAAGGGAGATCAAATGGATTTTGAACACCTGAGGCCCCTGCCATAAACTTCCACAACATAAAACTCTGCATTTACTCTTCCATCTAGCCTGACCTGATTTTGTTGAAAGTGTATTTATAATCATAGGACCTGGCTCCTACGCCAGTAAATACATATTCAGCAACAAACTCAAACCTTCAGAAGGATCCTGTGCTCTTAGACTTTCCACGACTTTATTCCCCAGAGCAGCAACAGCTTCCACTGGATTGAGAGAAAAGTAGATAATGATGTATAATATTATATAGACTTTCTATACATTTCTAAGCTACTATGCACATTCATTTCTGGAGCAAGAGCAATAGAATAAACACTTTTACAAGAGGAAGCTAAGGCCTGGACAGAGAAATGGGAGGCTCAGGGAACAGGATACCACCTGTACTAACATCTATTCTCTATACAGGGTTTTTCAGGTCAGTGGTACTAATAACATTTAGGGCTAGATAATTCTTTGTTTTGTGGGGAGAGGGTGTCTGTACTGTGCACTGTAGGGATGTTTAACAGCATCCCTGGCCTCTACCCACTTTTGATGCCACTAGCTGCCCCTTAGATATAACAACCAAAAACATCTCCAAATACTGCCAAATGTCCCCTGGAGGGCAAATCACCTCCAGTTGAGAAACACTGCCCTACAGTAACTGGACATACATTCTTTCTGACACACTCCAGAGTTTGTGCCTTATCACCCCAAAATACATTTAAAAAATAAATTACCCATTTGTCTTCCAAACATCTTTTCTCACAAAAAAATTGAGCTTTAAAGATCCCTAAGACTGGCTGTTTAGAGCAGGGTGTTATAACACCAAGATCAAGGGTTCAGATCCCCATAATGGCCAGCAGCCAAAAAGTACATAAAAGTAAAGATCCCTAGGCCGCAAACTCAACTGCTATGTACTGTTCCCATGGACAGAAAGAGGTACACTCACATGTTGGCAGAATCTTGAGTATTACCACCAGGTCAGCCACATTGTGTCCTGTAGTCATGGTTCCCTTTTTATACGATCCTACTTGTCGGACTTCTTCAATTTGCTATTGGAAAAGAAATTTCAGAAAAAAAATTTGGAAGAAAAAAGAGCCTAGTGTTTCTCAGAACTCTTAAGCACAGCTTCTTACCCAAGTTTGGAAGCAGCAGAGGTGAAATCATATCCCCAAAACAACATGAAAGAAAGCCTGATAAATCATGGCTAGTTGATAACAGTGATACAAGTCTTATCCCCAAGATCAGTACTACAAAGGAATTACACTGTACTTTCCATTTTAGGATTGGATTTGGGGAATAGGCAAATGAAAAATTAAGACACAGGAGGCCAAGGAAACTTCCACACTACCAAAGCCACCCTTCCCTAGGACTAAATCATCAAGAACTCACCACTTCAAATGTCCCTGGAGCCACAATCAAATTGTCAATCACATTATTTATTTTTGTCACCAATGAAAGGATAGAGGCCTGAAAAACAGCATGAAACAAAAACACCCTCAGGTGAAATATTACAAGTAACTTCTCAGAGTTTGAATATTTTCCCCTAATACCTTCCAAATAAGCTGACACAGACATAGGGCTTTGAAAACACTTTAACTTTTCTGGCCTTGAGTATATCAAAAGAGAACAACTTTTTGATCTCAAAGATAGATTCCCCAGTAAAAATATGAATGCAATGTAGTCTGTTTATATATTCACCAGGCTATCTCCATCCACAATGAGAAATAAGGAGAACAAGTAAACCCTCTGTGGAGTTTAGGTTCTATTCTTAACCTAACCAATAGTTAATCACTTTTCTGATATTCTTAGAGAAATCTCAGGAAGCCAAAAGAACATACCTGTTCAGCAGAATTGGGAGCAAGGTCCTGATTCCTCTTCAGCAAGGCCTCACTGAAGGAAGTTTCATCAGGTGCTGGCTTGACCCGGGGGAAAGCCATTTCACACTAAACCAGAAATAAAACAGAAAATAGAAAATCCTACAACACTTCTTTTTACTCCTTAAGATGCTCAAATAAGGAGACAAGCTGGAAGGAACAACCATAATTTAAACTCTCACTATCTGGGGCCAGCCTGTGGCTCACTTGGGAGAGTCTGGTGCTGATAACACCAAGGCCATGGGTTCGGATCCCTATATAGGGATGGCCAATTAGCTCACTTGGGAGAGCATGGTGCTGACAACACCAAATCAAAGGTTAGGATCCCCTTACTGGTCATCTTAAAAAAATAAAAATAAAAATACTCTCACTACCTTTGTATTAACAGATAAACCAGAGATACAATTAATTGCACCAAGCAAAGATTACAATCATGTTACTGTCAACAGTAGCCAAGGTATTATTGTCGCACCCTGCTTTCGCTGTTTTTGTTTGCTTTAGCAACAAACAGTTGACTCAGAACCCTAACTCCATTCACAAATCCCTTTTCCTACTCCAACCACCATTTGACTTCATTAACAGGGAGATGCTGTGCTCCATTTCTACATCTACAGGTCAACAGTGGCCAGCAATCTCATATCAACACAAGGTACTCACCAGATAAAAATCAAATGGGATATGTGGCACAAAGGGCCTGAACCTAAAACAAGAAAAACAGTATACATCATTCACCACATAGAAATCAAGCGAACTGTACATAATGCAGCAGCAATTTTGAAAACAAGCCTGTTCTCAGAATGAGTGACACAATCTCTGGAGGGGTATGCTTCTTAACAAAGTGGGGCCAAACTCTTTTGGCAGGAGAGCAGGAAAAGAAATGTTTCTAAACCATAGCTGGCTGTCACAAAAGCAAATAACATTAGTCCACTCTGAACTCCCATTTAAATGACTAAAACTTCACTTGGCTAGCCTGAAAAATAAAGAAATAAAAAGTAAATTTATAAATGACTCTAACAAGTGCAGAGATGTTAAAAATTGGCACTCACCCCCCTCCTGGGCCTCCTCTGGAACCAAAGCGCCCGCCACGACCACGTCCTCTGTCACCCCTAGAAACGCAAAGATTTTACTTTGACCTCATTGAAGGAATCTCCACTATACCTGCCATCTCATTTCAAGCTGGCTACCTCCATAGCTCTGAACTTCCCTACAGAAGCCAAGAGACCCACTCCCATTTACACTTCTCCCCATTCCAAACGGTGCCCAGCTCCACCCCATTACCACCTCACTCTGGATAATTTAATCACAACCCCACTTCAAGTAATGATGGGGCTCAGATACTCAGCCCCTAAAGAAATAACCCATAATCCTCGGCCACGCCAATCCTAATACGTCAGAAACTAAAGTGATTGCTCACTTATTCACTAGCGTAGCACAACATTAATGGGGCATCTCCTGTGTCAAGCACTGACGATGAATGCAGCACGTTCCAACCTTCTCATCTAGACGGGGGGTGCGCCTCCTAGCACCTGAGGACGTCCCCTCATCTCAACCCCTCAGAGACCGAGGTGTCGAACCCGCCTCCCCGCTCCTGGGCCCCACCCCTTCCCAGGCCCAAATTTCCCCGCCTCCGCCGGCCTCCGACTCCCCCGACTCTCCCAGACCAGGAGTTCTCAGATTTGGGGTCAGCCCCCAGATACGTGGCCTTTTCGGGTCCTCCGACTCCCGTCGGCCCATCTTCCCATGGTTTTCGGTTGAATACCTGAAACCTTTCGATCATCTTGGTCACCTTACCTCATGGTGTCTTCAACCCTGAACAATGGAAGTAGCACCAACCGCTCTTTTCCTCCGAGGAGCGGACTACTGGAGAGGTGCTTGCCGGCGCGTCCCAACAAGACCCGGCGCGATTGGCTCCCGCCTTGCTCCACTGCTTATGCCTATTGGTTTACTCTGGAGAACTGAGTTTATGGACCAATAAAAAACGGTTACTGTGTCAAGAACCAGCCAATAAGAACAGATTTGACAGTAATGACAATTTTTTTCACCAGACCCTAGGCGGCGTCAGATGAAGACTTCGGGACAAGGACCGTGTAGAGAATCTTCTATAGGAATTATGAGACACTTCCCTCCACACAGCAGAGTGGCGCAGCGGAAGCGTGCTGGGCCCATAACCCAGAGGTCGATGGATCGAAACCATCCTCTGCTAGTGTGGCTACTTTTTCTCCTTTTCTTCCCACCTACAGGGCAATACGCATAGTATCTTTTTCCGTAGACGTAAATGCCCGGTTCCTCTATTTTTCCCCCACCAAATGAATTGTATTCGCTGCAGCCGCCGCGGCACCGTCATCACTGTAGTGCCAGCGCTGCCTTTAGCTCACCAAGCTCCGACGAAGGGTGTAAGTAAGGAGGTCTCTACACTACAGCTCGTACAAAGCAGACTGTCCTCAAGCTCACCCACGGTAAAGCACTCAGGACACATCCGGGTACGAAGGCCGCTCACAAGAGTGCGCCCTCTACTGGAGGGGTGAAGAAACTTCATGGTCACAGGCCTGGTACCGGGGCACTCCGTGGTTATCAGAAGTCCGCTGAACACCTCATTCGCAAACTCCCTTCCAGCGTCTGGTGGGAGAAATTGTTCAGGCCTTCAAAACAGATCTGCACTTACAGAGCGCAGCTATTGGTACTTTGCAGGAGGCAAGCGAAGCCTATCTGGTTCTCCTTTTTGAAGGCACCAACCCGTGTGCCCGCCCCTGTCTCCCCTGTGGGAATGTGGGGGGTGCCACAGTCCTCAATCCCGTCCCTCCTCCTTCCTCCTCCTTTCATCCCATTTCCTTCCCCTTTCCCCTCTCCCCCGCCCTCCCAACTGCTCTGCAACAACATCAGAATGTAAAATATATATATATGAATAAGATAAAATAAAAATGTGTAACAATTATGCCAAAAAAACAGCCAGCTAGCGCGTGACATACATAGAGAACGTGCTTAAGAATCCACTATAAGGAAAACATTTCATCCACACACACCAAAAAAAAAAAAAAAAAAAAAAAAAAAATCCTTCCTGTTCTTGGTAGTTGTGAACGTCAGATTTTCCTTCCCCTGAGGTCGGAAGGTATTTAAGTATATGACTGGGAGTGGAAAAACGGGGGACGAGAAAGCAGGTACTGGCAGTTTTTTCATTTTCATTTGTGTGTGAATTTTTAATATAAATGCGGGAACATAAAGCATTAATGGAACAAGTCAAAATGTTTCAGTGAACAAGTTTCAGCAGTTCAACTTCATGACAATTATAAATAAACCTGTTAGGGCCGGCCCGTGGCTCACCGGCTGAGCGTGGTGCTGACAACACCAAGTCAAGGGTTAAGATCCCTTTACCGCTCATCTTTTTATAAATAAATAAACCTGTTAAATTTTTCTGGAACAAAAAATGCAACCTTTAGCGGCTGTTTCTGCCACAGGCAGGTGAAGCTGAGGGAATGGGAAGGGACCGCTAGGGAGTAATGACACTACACGTCTAGAAGCTTGAGGCAGGAGAAGCAGATTTCAGATAGGGAGGGTGGAGTGTATTGATTAAATCAGAGCAAGAAACACGGGATGGTGAGAGACTAAAGGGGAAACTGAAACAGCCTTTGCAAAGAACTCAGAAGGGAGCAAGGGAAGTGGCAAGAAGGACCTCTCCGTCCCCGCTGCCCAGTTTCCCTCCAGTTGTCTTTCCTCACTCTACTCGCTCTCTAGATTTCACCCTTACATCTTACATCCTCGCCTGCCACAGGTATACTGTATTTGCATTTAAATCAATCCTATTACTAAGTGCTTTTGTCACTCCTGTAGTCCTTTCCTCCCTCTCCTTGCCTTCTTTTGCATGTTTTATTATTCCTCCTCCTCCCAGCCCGTTAATTGGACGTTATGTGCTCTTCTTCTACTCCTTTAGTGGTTACCCTAACATGCATCCTTGATTCAGCAAAGTCTAATTTTTACCGTCCTCATGAAAAATGCAGAAATAATTTAATTCCATTTATCACTATTACTCCCTCCAGGGCCGGCCCGTGGCTCACTCGGGAGAGTGTGGTGCTGAGAACACCAAGGCCCCGGGTTCGGATCCCATATAGGGATGGCCGGTTCGCTCACTGGCTGAGCGTGGTGCTGACAACACCAAGTCAAGGGTTAAGATCCCCTTACCGGTCATCTTTAAAAAAAAAAAAAAAAAGACTATTACTCCCTCCAGGGCCGGCCCGTGGCTCACTCGGGAGAGTGTGGTGCTGAGAACACCAAGGCCCCGGGTTCGGATCCCATATAGGGATGGCCGGTTCGCTCACTGGCTGAGCGTGGTGCTGACAACACCAAGTCAAGGGTTAAGATCCCCTTACCGGTCATCTTTAAAAAAAAAAAAAAAAAGACTATTACTCCCTCCAGGGCCGGCCCGTGGCTCACTCGGGAGAGTGTGGTGCTGAGAACACCAAGGCCCCGGGTTCGGATCCCATATAGGGATGGCCGGTTCGCTCACTGGCTGAGCGTGGTGCTGACAACACCAAGTCAAGGGTTAAGATCCCCTTACCGGTCATCTTTAAAAAAAAAAAAAAAAAAAAAAAAAGACTATTACTCCCTCCAGAATTATACTCTATCGTTGTTGTGTTTTTAAATACTTCATTGATATATAATTTACTACAGCATTATACACAGATCTTAACTGTAAATGTGTTCCATCCATGTAACCACCACCCAGATTAAAATAAAGAACATTTTTGTCACCTCAGAAAGTTCACTCCTACCCTTTTGCCCTTCCCACAGAGGCAATTACTATTCTGATAATATTCTATTACCATACATTAGTTTTGTCTGTTCTTGAACTTCACATGAATGGACTTATACTGTATATGTTCTTTTGTCTGGCTTCTTTTGCTTCACACGTTTCAAGATTCTTCCATATTTTTGCACTTATCAGCAATCTGTTATTTTTTAAATTCATGAGTAGCGTTCAGTTGTAGAAATATACCAGTTTATTTATCCATTCTCCTGTTGAATTCAGGACCTACAACTCTCTGAGACACACTCAAATATATTTGGGTTGTTTCCAGTTGGAGCCATTACATTAGAATTAAGATTTCTTGTAGTCAGATGTACTCACTTCTCTTGGGTAGGTGTTGGTGTATTTGTATACAGACTTTAAATTCTGTATACATCTTAAATCCCACAATACATTAACGCTTTTTCATTAAGTTAATTGTCATTTAGATTAACCATTTAGGTTTGCCATTTTTAAAAATGCTCTTTATTCCTTCCTTCATCTCCAATCTTCCGTCTGGAATAATATTCCTTCTGCTTGAGTATTTAGTGCCCCTCTGCTGGTGGCTAACTCTCTTGGTTTTTGGTTTTTCTGGATACGTCTTTATTTCACCTTTGTTTTTTTTTTTTTTTTTTTTTTAAGATGACCGGTAAGGGGATCTCAACCCTTGGCTTGGTGTTGTCAGCACCACACTCAGCCAGTGAGCAAACCGGCCATCCCTATATAGGATCCGAACCTGTGGCCTTGGTGTTATCAGCACCGCACTCTACCGAGCAAGCCACGGGCCGGCCTTCCACTTGTTTTTGAAACAAGGTGTATATGTAATTCTCTGGTTATGGAATTCTAGGTTAGAAGTTATTTTCTTTACTTCTAGTATTTACAATATTATTCTACTGTTTGAGCTAACCGGCCATCCCTATATAGGATCCGAACCTGTGGCCTTGGTGTTATCAGCACCGCACTCTACCGAGCAAGCCACGGGCCGGCCTTCAACTTGTTTTTGAAACAAGGTGTATATGTAATTCTCTGGTTATGGAATTCTAGGTTAGAAGTTATTTTCTTTATTTCTAGTATTTACAATATTATTCTACTGTTTATGGCTACCATTTTTGCTGTGGGGGAAAAATAGTTGTCAAACTAATTCTTGCTCCTTTGAAGTTAATGAAACATTTTTCTGACTATTTTAAAGAGTTCATCCTTGATTTAAGTTTCCTGCAGTTTCACTCTGAGGGGTCCAGATATGGATTTTTTTTCTTGCTTTCTTTTTTTTTGGTGGCTGGCTGGTGTGGAAACCTTTGACCTTCATGTTATAACACCACACTCTAATTGACTGAGCTAACTAGCCAGACCTGGTTATATTTGGTTTGGGTTTTTTTTTTTTTTTAATCTTCCTTGAGGCTTGTTGAGCTTCTTGAATCCATGGCTTGAGTTCTATCATCCATTTTGTAAATTTCTCAGCCGTTATCTCTTCAAGTATTGTTTTTACCTATTATTTCCCTCCTTCTGGGACTCCAAATAAAGATTTGTTAGACTTTCTCCCAGTATCCTCTTTGTCTCTTACCCTCTCTTTTATGTTTTTCATTCCTTTTTATCAGTGCTTCATTCTGGGTAGTTTCTTCAGTCCTTCCTTCCAATTCATTACTCACTCCTCTCTTGAGTCTAACCTGCTGATAAACTTATCAGTTGGTTCTTCATTTTGGTTTTTGATCATTTGGGGTCTGGATTTTCGGTTTTTGAACATTTGGGGTCTGGATTTTCTATTTATGTCTGGTTTACCCTACTCTCAGGTTTCCCCTAGTAGTGCAGCCTTTTGGAACGGAACCCTAATGAACCTAACCCAAAACAGGAAGGTAGTTTACCAGGATCTCACCTTTGGGGACATTTGGGCTTCAGTTTTTGTTTGTTTGTTTGTTTGTTTGTTTGTTTGTTTGTTTGTTTGTTTTTAAAGATGACCGGCAAGGGGATCTCAACACTTGGCTTGGTGTTGTCAGCACTGCATTCTCCCAAGTGAGCCACGGGCCGGCCTTGGGCTTCAATTTTTGTCTCATTAACTCCACACAGCCTATTTTCTGCCACCAATTCCAGATCAGCAAATGACTCCAGGGCAAAGGCAGCCCTCCTGCTGGCCTCACCTCTTTGTTTTCCTGTCTTTCATGATCTCACATTTATGTATCCTCACTATCTTTTTAGTTCTTTGATTTTTTAAAAAGTACCTTATCCAGTGCTGTCCTGTGGCTCACTTGGGAGAGTGTGGTGCTGACAACACCAAGTCAAAGGTTAAGATCCCCTTACTGGTCATCTTTAAAAAAATAAAATAAAAAGTGTCTTATCCAGCATTTTTAGTTGTCTGCAGTTTGATGGTTAGTTTACCATTATTGAGAGGAGCTCAATTACTACACTATATTTCTAGTCCAGTCTTCTGAACTCCAGCTGCACAAAACCAGAGGCCTATTGAACACCTCCACTTGGATATCTATAGACACCAAACTCAATAAACTAAAATTATCATCCTCCCAAAACCTTCTTTAGCTTCTCAGCTAAGGGGGTCAATCTCACCTAGACTGTCTTTCCTTACCAAAGTCCAATTGATTCTACTTACAAAACATTTCCCCATCTCCTATCTATATATCTCTGTAACCTCTGGAGCCCTCCCCCTCCCCCCACCCCATTACAAGACAAAGATATTATGCCTGTCACGTGAAAGTTTTAATGACCACTGCCCTCTTTCCTGCCTCTTCTCCTCAGTCATTTCTACATGCATACACCTTACATCCTAGATCAGGGTTGAAAACACAACTCCAAGAAAGTAATGCACCTGAGTGAAGGAAGGTGGGTAGAAACCATGATGAGGGGCCGGCCTGTGGCTCATTCGGGAGAGTGCGGTGCTAATAACACCAAGGCCACGGGTTCGGATCCCATATAGGGATGGCCGGTTAGCTCACTGGGTGAGCGTGGTGCTGACAACACCAAGTCAAGGGTTAAGATCCCCTTACCGGTCATCTTTAAAAAAAAAAAAAAGAAACCATGACGAGGAAATGGATATTTGTCCCAGCCGATTGTTCATGGAGGGATGCAGGACCTATATTATCAGCTTTTGAAATATTTCAAGAAAAGTCAGAAATCCAAATATTCATGTACCATCTCCTGATTTTTAAGTGTGGGCAATTTAATAAAACATATAGAGAGGGAATGAAAGCTAAACAAAGCATGCCTGCCTTCTGAAGTTGGTCCATGGGCCACTATTTGCTCTAGAGAATAAGAATATTCAAAAGTCTCCTAAAATTCCATATATAGGAACTATACTTTAGTATTTTGCTCTCTCTAAACAGAATACCTTTCTCAGCCTTCTACCCTTGCTGAATCTCTTTGGAAATTTTGCTGGCCTCAATCCAGACAGAATTAATAGCCCTCATGTGGGCTCCTTAGCAATTTATCCGTGTCTCTGTTGTAGTGCTTAATGCATATTGCATTATGGCTATTTGTTCCAAATGGAGCTCCTCAAAGGCACAGACTATATGTGTTCATCTTTATGCCTTTAGCACCTAGCGGGTGCTTGCTTGACGCACAGAAGGCCCTCTGGAAATGTTTGCTGAGCCGAAGTTTGCAAATCATATGTCCTGCTTAGGCACAGAGTTGGAGAGATTGGGGCCGGAATACCGTCAATGACGCCTGCTGACCATTTGAGGGCAGACTGATTCTACATTGGTCTGGGCCAGGGGGCCGCGGTCAAATGCCCAAACCTTTTCCCCAATTTATGCCTCTAATGATCATTTCCAGCACCATCACCCATCGCCACCACAGACCCCATTTTAACAGTCCCACTCAACACAAACAAACACACACTCACGTTCCAGGTGCAGTCGGGAGGTCACACCTCTTTTCCCCCCAGTACCTACCCGCGCTCCGCACCCCCCACTCCCACCCCGCCTGCAACCATACGGGAACTAAAGAGTTAATTCCACCCTGCAACCTGGTCCCTTTTTTCGGCTAATCCACACAATCTGGAAGTTGGTGGGGAGGAGAGGGACGGAGAACCGTAAATGCACTAGGTAAAGAGGACTCGGGTCGCCTTATACTTTAAATCCTTTCCCAGAAACCCGTCACCCTCTCGCCCCACCCCAAGATACACATAGCCACACACTCACACCTTTTCTTACCAAAATCCTAAACCAGCACATCTTTTCCTTCTTCCCCAGAGTACCAGGTAGGAGGGGAGGGACGAGGTGAGGCGCCAGCGAAGCCCAGCTGCTTCAGCACGCATCTCTACTCCGCCCTCCTTTCAACCCGCGAGGGCGCGCCGAGAAACGGGAAGAGGGTCTGCGCGGAGAGCGCGCGGCTGGGGGGACGGGCGAGCCGGAGACTTCGGGACGGGGAGGAAGGAGTTAAAGATCCAGGACTGGCTCTTCTGTCACCGAGTCTGGGAGGGGAAGCGGCCGGGAGGGAGGGTTCGGAGCTTGGCTCGAGTCCTCCTCGGTCCCCCCCGGATAGCCGGAGCCTTGGGCCGGCCAGACGCCCCTTCTGGCACACTCCCTGGGGCAGGCGCTCGCGCACGTCTACAAACACTCACACTCCCTGGCGCGCACTCTCCCATCCTTCTCGCCGGAGCGCTCGCTCGCGCTCTTTTTCTTTCTCACACACACACACACGCACACACACACGCACACACATGCACACATACTCTGTCGCTCACACTCGGGTTCTCTCCTGCCCGGCGCTCTCCTCCTCGCGCCCACCTGCTGCGCGGAGCCTTCCTCGCACGCCTCAGTCACGCGCCAGCACCCGGCACGCCTGCCCACCGCGCGCCCCTGGCGATCTTGGCCCTGACCGTCGCAGCTTCGGAGGGCAGCGTGCCCCGGGGTTAACGCCCCCGCCCCACTCTTGCGCCTTCCCACAGGGCGCACCTGACGCCTGGGACGGGCCGCTGAGCCCGAGGGGCCCGAGGAGGCCATAGTGAGAGTGCTCGCCCGCCGCGGTGCCCGCTGAGGCCATGCCGGGCCCCCAGGGCCCCGCCGGCGCCCGCC
>NW_007726445.1:241564-257832 GCF_000696425.1 Galeopterus variegatus | reverse complement strand
CCGCCGGCGCCCGCCTGCGCCTGCGCCTGCTCCTGCTCCTGCTCCTGCCGCCGCCACTGCTGCTGCTGCTGCTCCGCGCCAGCCACGCGGGCAACCTAACGGTAGCCGTGGTGCTGCCACTGGCCAACACCTCGTACCCGTGGTCGTGGGCGCGCGTGGGACCGGCTGTGGAGCTGGCCCTGGCCCAGGTGAAGGCGCGGCCCGACTTGCTCCCCGGCTGGACGGTCCGCACGGTGCTCGGCAGCAGCGAGAACGCGCTAGGCGTCTGCTCCGACACCGCCGCGCCCCTGGCCGCGGTGGACCTCAAGTGGGAGCACAGCCCCGCCGTGTTCCTGGGCCCGGGCTGCGTGTACGCGGCCGCCCCCGTGGGGCGCTTCACCGCGCACTGGCGGGTGCCGCTGCTGACAGCCGGCGCCCCCGCGCTGGGCTTCGGGGCCAAGGACGAGTACGCGCTGACCACCCGCGCGGGGCCCAGCCACGCCAAGCTGGGCGACTTCGTGGCGGCGCTGCACCGACGGCTGGGCTGGGAGCGCCAGGCGCTCGTGCTCTACGCCTATCGGCCCGGCGACGACCAGCCGTGCTTCTTCGTAGTGGAGGGGCTGTACATGCGGGTCCGCGACCACCTCAACATTACCGTGGACCACCTGGAGTTCGCCGAGGGCGACCAGGACTACTACACCAAGCTGCTGCAGACCGTGCGGCGCAAAGGCCGAGGTGAGTGGCGGGCACGCCCGGTCCCGCGGCGTTGCCCCACGGCCTTTTATTCGACCCATCGAAGGCACCCGACTTCCTCTCTTCTCTTCGCCTCCGGGCCTCCTTCCTACTTCTCGCCTCTCTGCATTACTTCATTCTCGTTTCAGCCGCCCCCCTTTCTCCCCCTACCCTCCTTCCCGATCTCTTCACGTCCCTACCCCCTCGCCTCCCCTTCGCACCGGTTCCTGTGGAGTTAACAGGAGGGAGGGAAAAAATGCCTGCGCCACCCTGGCCCTTCCTACCTCCCCACCTGAGATCCGCTCTCTCCCCTTACCCCATTTTCTCTCTTCCCTACAGTCTTCTCCCTTCCTGCATCCTCTCTTCCCATTGCTCCCACACACACCCCTCCCCATCTCCTCTGCAGCTGTCCCCTTCTCCTCTCCCTTGCCCTCTCTCTCCCCTCCTGCCCCGACCTTCCCCACCTTTAGCTCCACTCTCCCCCTCTCCTTATCTCCTCCTTTCTCCTCTTCCCTCCCACCTCTCTCCTGACTTTCATCTTTCGCCTGCCACAGCCTAGACTAAGCCAGGAGTTGTCACTTAACTACTACAGGGTCTCTTACACCCCCCCATCTCTAAACTTCCTCCTCTGGGTGCCCCAGCTTCCTGCCGGAGTCGTCCCCCACCCCTTCTCTCTTCTCCAGGACCTAGGCTTCTCTCTCTCTGACTCCTCTTTCCTCTCTAGTTATCTACATCTGCAGCTCCCCAGATGCCTTCAGAACCCTGATGCTTCTGGCCCTGGAAGCTGGCCTGAGTGGGGAGGACTATGTTTTCTTCCACCTGGACATCTTTGGGCAAAGCCTGCAAGGTGCACAGGGCCTTGCTCCCCACAGGCCCTGGGAGAGAAGGGATGGGCAGGACATCAGTGCCCGCCAGGCCTTTCAGGTGAGTGCCCAGGTTTGAAGCCCAGGCTGCGGGACTCTGACCTGGTGGGCACTGTGTCCCTCAGTGTCTGAAATGATTCCAGAAAAGAGGTTGTTGATGTTCACAGGGAGTTAGGCAATGAAGGGCAGAGGGCTGGGGCAAGGCATATACAGAGGGCCAGGGGCTAAAAAGATATGAGAATGAGCTTGAGGTTACTAATTAAAGTGCCATAGACTGGACGGGACTTGGAGAGGCCATCCTACTGGATCCCACGCTTTGGAGCAGGAACCACCTCATGCAGGACATAGGGTCCAGTTTCACCTTAAGATAAGAGATGCAGCTCTGGGAGGTGAGCTCCCAGACGAATGGGGCTCCACAGTACTGGGAGGACTGGAGTCAGCTCCCAACTCTCCCCTCTCTATTGACCCCTTCCTCAGGCTGCCAAAATCATTACATATAAAGAACCGGATAATCTTGAGTATTTGGAATTTCTGAAGCAGCTAAAACACTTGGCCCACGAGCAGTTCAACTTCACCATGGAGGATGGCCTGGTAGGAGGGAGTCCTGGGACCCTCCAGTGTGGACCTCCAGTTCCCATTCTATGACCCTCTGCCAGTGTCCATACTGTTTTCCCAGCCATCCCAGATTTCCCAGGTCACCCCTTCTCTCCTGTCCCATTGTTTCCAATCTCTCCTGATGATGGAGGGGGACACTGGCAAGTTCAACCTGTGAGACTCAAGTCCTCATCAGTAAATGAGGATGATGCATCCTGCCCTATCTGCATAGCAGGATTCAGAAAGCAGTGCTATATGGAGGGCATCTTTAAGTAGTAGAATCTCTCTGTGAAGTGGGGTTGTTATTTTCTCCCCTCCTCTTCCAAGCTCCCAGTGCCTCCTGTTTCCTCCCCATCAGCACCCCACTCTGTGCCCTCCACACATCCCACCCAGCCTAGCTCTGCTCTCCCTTGCAGGTGAACACCATCCCAGCGTCCTTCCACGATGGGCTCCTGCTCTATGTGCAGGCAGTGACAGAGACTCTAGCACATGGGGGAACTGTCACCGATGGGGAGGACATCACCCAGCGGATGTGGAACCGAAGCTTCCAAGGTCAGGGCTTGGAGGTGGCTGGAATGGGCTGCCTTGGGGAGTCCCAGGTGCCCCAGCAGGAGGCCATGGGAACCTGTAGCTGGCAGCCCACACCAATATTTTTCTGTCTTCTGTAAGGAACCAACGCAGCTTGCTTCATGCCCTACTTCTCTCTAAAGTGCCCAACTTCAATCATTCCTGCTGCCAAAAAGTCTGTCCCTTTGACTTTATATTATTCTGTACTTATAAATGTTTGGAGGCAAGGCAGAGGAGATCAGGGACACAGAGATGAATGAAGTAGGGGATCCCTGGACTTTCATTCTCTCAAAACACAGCCCTTTTCTCCCATGCTCCCAGGTGTGACAGGATACCTGAAAATTGACAGCAGTGGAGATCGGGAGACTGACTTCTCCCTCTGGGATATGGATTCTGAGACTGGTGCCTTCAGGGTAAGTTCGTGTGCCAAGAAGCCAGTGCCAACTCGGAATGACATCTCACCCTTCTACTTCCCCACACAGCCTTGCCAGGACATCCGTTTATTCTGTAGTCACCCTACCATGCCTGGTTACATATAAGATCCCTGTATAAAAGAGACCCAGCTCCAGTCTAGGGGAGCAACTGGAATGATAAGCACTCACAGGCATCACCCTTAGGGAACCCCATGTCTGAGGATGGAATACAGCTCTGTTCTCAAGGAGCTCCTAAGGTAGGCAGGACCCCCTCCCAGCACAGACAGGCTGACTCAGGGCCGAGAGGAATGCCTATCACACAGCTATAAGTGCAGAGGGGACAGGAAGGAATTGGGGCCAGAGGCATCAAGGATCAGATCATCCAGGGTTAGGCCTGGGATTGTGGACTGAGGCAAACACTACCTTTTCCTGTTTTCTCTGTGCTTCAACCAGGATTATGAACTCCCTGAGTGTAGGGGTGAGATTCTCTGTGGAGATTTCTTTAGAAAACCCTTGAGTAGTTTTCAAGTTTTTACACTTTAATAACATAGGCATAGGCAGCAGGGGCTTGGTAAATGGTTAACAACCCAGATGTAGGCCCTGGAAGCAGAGATAGGTAGGTGGGAGGCAGGACTGTCCCACCAGACAAGAGGTGTTCTCCCAGGTTCTTGCCCGCCCATCACTCCTGCTCTCCCATAGGTTGTACTGAACTACAATGGGACTTCCCAAGAACTGGTGGCTGTGTCAGGGCGCAAACTGAACTGGCCCCTGGGGTACCCTCCTCCTGACATCCCCAAATGTGGCTTTGACAATGAGGACCCAGCCTGCAACCAAGGTGACTGGCCCTGGCCTTCCAGGCCTCCATTCTGAAGATGCTGCTTCCTTCCTCCCAAGGGAAATCAGATAGGTGCCCCTCTCCCACACAGAGAAAGAGACTCCTGCCTTTTTCTTCCCTTCTACCATCATCCCAGTTCACCAATTGACTATCAAAAGGTTCTTCTTCCTGCTGTCTAACCCAAATCTCTCTTGCCACAACTCGGACTCTCTCCTGCAGACCACTTTTCCACCCTGGAGGTACTGGCTTTGGTGGGCAGCCTCTCCCTCATCAGCATTCTGATTGTCTCCTTCTTCATATACAGGTGAGCTGTGGGATGCGGGTGGTGAGGAAGGCCGGGGAGACCTGGAGAACCATTAGCAGAGGAGGCAGGAACCCCAAGGGTAGGGGAGCGGAGGGAAGGGATAGCAGGGAAAGGCCCAGGGAGAGGGGGGAGAAAAGAGACTAAAAAGCCTTAGGACATAGAGAAGAGAGAGGAAGGGAATAGGGTGGGAGGAGAGGGGACAGGAATAGGAATGACCAGGGGGGTCGGGCATATCACAGAAGGAGCAGAGAAGTTGGAGAGTAACATCATAGGGGTGTAGATTCCTCCTGCTGGTCAGATGGGAAGCAGTGGTTCAAGACCTTCAGGATTGGGCCCATATTAGTTGAGCAGGAATGATGAGCCCTGCTGTGTACTGGGGCCAAACTTCGTTCTTATAATAGATAAGAATGAAATAGATATTGAAGCCCCTGATTTCCAAATGAGGACGCTGAGGTGACTACCAAGGTCCCCAGTGGGGCAGAATTTCACCCAGGCCTCCTAACTCAGCCCAAAGGATAGAATTCCCCCATCCAATGTGGTCCCAGGGCTCTGAGGAGGGGCTGCTGAGCCCCCCACCCTGAGCCAGGGGCTCAGACATGGCCTCAGATGTAGGCTTCATGCCCCAGGAAGATGCAGCTGGAGAAGGAGCTGGCCTCAGAGCTGTGGCGAGTGCGCTGGGAGGACATACAACCCAGTAGCCTTGAGAGGCACCTCCGGAGTGCGGGCAGCCGGCTGACCCTGAGCGGGGTAAGAATGCTGGCGTTTGTGGGGTGGGGGTAGTGGAGGAGATCTGGGGACCCGGGGGCAGTGCCTGAAGGGTAGGGTAGAGAGCAGGGTTCTAGTCCCAGCCCTGCCTTCACTTGCTATGTGATCTTGAGCGAGTCACGTTCCCTCTCTGAGACTGTCTCAGATGATGATTACAGCTATCAAGCCTCCCTCACAGGGCTCTTTCAAAGGTCAAAGAAGATAGTATTTAAAAAACATTTTTAGGGCTGTCCCCATGGCTCACTCAGGAGAGTGTGGCACTGAGAGCGCCGAGGCTGCAGGTTCGGATCCTATATAGGGATGGCCGGTGCGCTCACTGGCTGAGCGTGGTGCAGACCACACTGTGCCGAGCATTGCAATCACCTTACCGGTCAAAAAAAACCCAACAGGGCCGGCCCGGTGGCGCACTTGGTAGAGTGCAGCACTTGGGAGCGCGGCGGCCCTCCTGCTGAGGGTTCGGATCCCATATAGAGACCTGTCTGCTCACTGGTTGAGTGCGGTGCGGGCACGACACCGAGGGTTGCGATCCTGTTACCGGTCACGAAAAAAAGACAAAAAAAAAAAAACAACAACACATTTTTTTAAAAAGTGAATAAGAAGAGGATTTCATGATGCGGAATGCAAAGGAGGGGACACAAAGATAAGGCAGGGAAATAAAGCCCAGAGCTCAAGCAAACAGGATGCAGCCTGGGCACATGGGCTCACCATCCCTCCTGCTCTCCATCCCTTCAGAGAGGCTCCAATTACGGCTCCCTGCTAACCACAGAGGGCCAGTTCCAAGTCTTTGCCAAGACAGCATATTATAAGGTGGGTCTGGGGCAGAACCACTGGTCCTCAGGACTGGGGCAGGGGTATGCTCTGATGAAGGATGGGGGGAGGGTCCTGGGGCAGAAGTGGGCTGTTGGGATCAGTTGGAGTTCCCAAGGCACCTGGCTGTGCTCCTCACAGTGACAGTCTCCATTCCTTGCTCAGGGCAACCTCGTGGCTGTGAAACATGTGAACCGTAAACGCATTGAGCTGACACGAAAAGTCCTGTTTGAACTGAAGCATGTAATGTGGGGGGGTGAGGCAGTGGCCTGGAGAAGGGTCCCACGGGCCACAAGAGAGGTTGGCCAACAGAACTGGTTATGCAGGGACCTCAGGGTATCCCAAGAAAGGGTAGGGAGTATAGCCCTGGGATGGGCCCTTGCATCTTGTGGGTGGAAGTAGGGATCATAAGATGGGAGAAGGGATCACTGGAGGAAAGTCTTTGAGGGGCCATACGTGATGTCCCCAGGGGGTGAGGGCTTAGGAGGCAGAGAGAGGAGGGAGCAGATCTGGGGGAGGGTGGGCTAAAAACATGGGTAGGAATCACCAGGGATGGTCCTAGCCATGTCTGCAAAAAACAAATAGGGAGGTCAGAGGAAGAGTGAGAGGTCCCTGAGGCTACTGGGCAACCCGGTGAGGAGCAAAGACTCTGGCAGACTCCTGATGTTGGCTCCCACCTGCAGATGCGGGATGTGCAGAATGAACACCTGACCAGGTTTGTGGGTGCCTGCACTGACCCCCCCAACATCTGTATCCTCACAGAGTACTGTCCCCGTGGGAGCCTGCAGGTGAGAGGGACAAGCGGGTGTCAGGAAACCTGGATTCTGGTCCTGGCTCTGCCCCTGACTAGCCATATGACCCCAGGGAAACCTCTCCCTTGTTCTGACCTTTTGATCCCATGTCTGTAAAATGGGAGTGGGGGGAGGGCACTGGCACTGAAGTAAATCCAAAGTTTTGTCTCATTTTACCAGTTTATGTCAGTAGGATCCCTGTACCCTCCTTCCACTCCTGGGGGCATCTGCAGGGTACAGGTCTGACTCTCACTGCCCCAGCAGGACATTCTAGAGAATGAGAGCATCACCCTGGACTGGATGTTCCGGTACTCCCTCACCAATGACATCGTCAAGGTGGGCCCAGAGGAGCCCATTGCACATGGGGGGAGGGGCCAGGCATGCTTCTCCTCTGCCATGGTTGTAAGTCCCACTTGTGCCCAAGACCTTTGCCTCCCCAAATTTCCCAGGGCATGCTGTTTCTACACAATGGGGCCATTTGCTCCCATGGGAACCTCAAGTCATCCAACTGTGTGGTAGATGGGCGGTTTGTGCTCAAGATCACCGACTACGGGCTGGAGAGCTTCAGGGACCCCGGGCCAGAGCAAGGACACACCCTCTATGCCAGTGAGCCCCATCTCTTGACCCCTAACACCCACCCCATCACAGCCCAATAGGGAGCCTGGAGCCTGGCCTCTAATGGGCTTGCCTTTCCTGACTCCAGGCTCAATTCATTCATCACTCAAAACAGGTCAGACTAAGTGGTCTCTTCTAGCTCTAACACTGTGTGAAGTCTCCAGATCAATTCCAGCCACGTCCTTATTTTCCCCTCAGCTTTGGGGGCCCTCACCCTGTGACTCCTTGCCTCTGACCCACAGAAAAGTTGTGGACAGCCCCTGAGCTCCTGAGAATGGCTTCACCCCCTGCTCGAGGCTCCCAGGCTGGTGACGTGTATAGCTTTGGGATCATCCTTCAAGAGATTGCACTGAGGAATGGCGTCTTCCACGTGGAAGGTTTGGACCTCAGCCCCAAAGGTGAGAGGACCACGCTTACCCCCACCCCTTCCATAGTCTCTGCTAACCCCAGCCCTTGGAGGCACCACCACACCTTCCTTCTGGAATGGGCTCAGCCACCACCCTCTGCTCCACTGCTGCCAGTGACCAGTCCCCTGCCCATATCCCCTGCCCAGCTCTCCCACTGCAGGCCCTGGTCCTGGACTGCCCCAACCCACCCCACGTGGTTGCCCCCAGTCTCTCACTAGGCCCTTGGCTGACCCCACCCCTCAGCCCCTTTCCCCCCACAATACAGAGATCATTGAGCGTGTGACTCGGGGTGAGCAGCCCCCCTTCCGGCCTTCCCTGGCCCTGCAGAGTCACCTGGAGGATCTGGGGAACCTGATGCAGCGGTGCTGGGCTGAGGACCCACAGGAGCGGCCACCCTTCCAGCAGATCCGCCTGATGCTGCGCAAGTTTAACAGGTCACTGGTATTAGCCATGGATCCCCCAGCCTCCCCCCACCACAGCCACCATATACCCCACACTTATGTCTTATCCCTGCAGTGGCAGAGGGAGCCCACTCACACTCTCCCCATGCACAGCCCACTCCAGCCCATCACAGCCTTACAGCCCTCTTTGCACATACTATACGACTCAGCTGTCCCCACAGTCCCTTACCATTCATACCTCTTTCCTCCATCAACATCAACACCCCATGCCCTTCCTGCCCACTCCCCCACACTGGCCCCTAGACTTTTCAGCAGTGTGCAGAGTAAACGGGCACACACCCCTGCACTCCCACTCCTTCCCCTCTAGCCTCTTGGCTCTCCACAGGAGCCCCTACCCCAGCCCTTTGATCTCCCTTTCCTGGTGTGCCCCCTGGGGTCCGCACACACCCCTCTGCTGCCTGTGTACCCATCACTTTGTCCTGAACTGATCTTTGTCCCTCTCCACCTCCTGCCAACTCAATTGTGTTCAAAAAAGACAAACAATGGGCCGGCCCGTGGCTCACTTGGTAGAGTGCAGTGCTGATAACACCAAGGCCGCGGGTTCGGATCCTATATAGGGATGGCCGGTTTGCTCACTGGCTGAGCGTGGTGCTGACAACACCAAGCCAAGGGTTGAGATCCCCTTACCGGTCATCTTTTAAAAAAGATCCCATATAGGGATGGCCGATTTGCTCACTGGGTGAGCGTGGTGCTGACAACACCAAGCCAAGGGTTGAGATCCCCTTACCGGTCATCTTTTAAAAAAGATCCCATATAGGGATGGCCGATTTGCTCACTGGGTGAGCGTGGTGCTGACAACACCAAGTCAAGGGTTAAGATCCCCTTACTGGTCATCTTTTTTTTTAAAAAAAAAAAAAGACAAACAAGGTATCGATATGTCTGAAGCTTCATACTAGACCCTGGGGTCTCAGAGATGAATTGAACTTTCTTCCTACCCTTTTCCCCTGCTCACCATTATCATGCTGTGCCCTCAACCTTGACCCTCTCCAGGCACCCCACTGCAGTTGTGGGGGGGTGAGCTGACATTCAGCCTGGGTAGGGTGAGTGCCTGGGGGTGGGGGGTCTTCCAGGTAGGACCACGCAGCTCCTCCCTCACCACCCCCACCTTTGCCACCCGCTGACCCTCAGGGAGAACAGCAGCAACATCCTGGACAACCTGCTGTCCCGCATGGAGCAGTACGCCAACAACCTGGAGGAGCTGGTAGAGGAGCGGACCCAGGCATACTTAGAGGAAAAGCGCAAGGCCGAAGCCCTGCTCTACCAGATTCTGCCTCAGTGAGTGCCTGTGTCTGGGGAGCCCATCACACACACAGCCATTGTCCTGGCCCCACCTCACCCTCTGATCCTGCATCTGCCCTCACCCCTCAGCTCAGTGGCTGAGCAGCTGAAGCGTGGTGAGACAGTCCAGGCCGAAGCCTTTGACAGCGTTACCATCTACTTCAGTGACATTGTGGGTTTCACAGCCCTGTCAGCAGAGAGCACACCCATGCAGGTAAGCCAGGGCTCAGCCATGGGCTCAGACCAGGCAGGTCCGTGTGGCTTAGCATTTCCATCCATCAGGCCTGCCTTCTGGTTCCACTCTTCCCATCCAACCCCAGGTGGGGGCCCTTACTCCCATCCCTCTTGGCTTCTCTTCTTTTTTTTTAAAGATGACTGGTAAGGGGATCTTAACCCTTGACTTGGTGTTGTCAGCACCACACTCTCCCAAGTGAGCTAACTGGCCATCCCTATATAGGGATCCACACCTGTGGCCTTGGTGTTATCAGCACCATACTCTACCAAGTGAGCCACGGGCTGGCCCTTCTCTGGGCTTCTCTTCTTTTCCAGGTGGTGACCCTGCTCAATGACCTGTACACTTGCTTTGATGCTGTCATAGACAACTTTGATGTGTACAAGGTGAGGGTGGGAGAAGGAATGGGAAAGAGCAGACAGACAAGGACAAAGTCGGAAAAAGGTGAGGGGGAGGCAGAATGACATGGAGTCTTAAGAGAGGGCAGTGAGGGACATGGACAGAGACAGTGACACAGGGAGACCAGGAACAGGCAGAGAAACCGCGCGGGATGGGGGATAAGCAAAGACAGCATCAAGTGGAGCAGGAACAAGAGGACAGACAGTGAGCACGTTGTGAGGGGTGGCCCAGGGAAGAGACAGTTCCAGCCCTAATGTCCTGCACCCTCTTGCCGCCTGCACAGGTGGAGACGATCGGCGACGCCTACATGGTGGTGTCCGGCCTCCCGGTGCGGAATGGGCGGCTCCACGCCCGCGAGGTGGCCCGCATGGCCCTGGCGCTGCTGGACGCTGTGCACTCCTTCCGCATTCGCCACCGGCCCCAGGAGCAGCTGCGCTTGCGCATCGGCATCCACACAGGTGTGGCCGCCAAGGGCACAGGGAGGGGAGACTTGTTCAGAGGCCCAGGCCCTCACCCTATTCTCTCTCTCTCCCCCCGCCCCCGCCGTCACGCACACACGCACACGCGCGCGCACACACACGCGCACACACGAGTTGGATCTCAGGTTCCACCTCCTGCCTCTCCTGGAGCTCCACCCCCCATTCCTTCCACCTACCTCGCTTAACACCTTTCTCCCCCTCTTGCGTCTCCCAGGACCTGTGTGTGCTGGCGTAGTAGGGCTGAAGATGCCTCGTTACTGTCTCTTTGGGGACACAGTTAACACGGCCTCAAGAATGGAGTCCAACGGGGAAGGTAGGGTGCCTCTCCTAGAGGGAATAGGAAGGGCAGGGTAGCCAAGGAAAGGCCACCCTCTGGGCAGCTTGTGCCTGCTGGATCCCAGTTCCAGATCCAGCCCTTCTCAGAATTTCCTTCTCATAATTGTTCAACCCGGACACATCACCTTGAGTCTAATGAGAGATTCAGGTTCCTGCTGCCCCCTCTTGCCAAATGATTTAAAAGTATTTCTCAAGCAATGTTCAACAGTTCCCATCAGGAATCTCACCTGTAGGGGCCCTCTGCCCTGCCAGCCGCCTTGGGTATGAATCTCAGTTCCACAGCTAGCTGTGTGTCAATGTGCTATACCTCTCTGAGCCTTGGTTTTCCTTATCTGTAAAATGAGAATAAAATATCTTTCTCACAGGGGTTATGTGAGAAAGCCATATAAAATGCCAGACATTCAACTTTTCTGAGCCTCAGCTGTTTATCTATAAAATGATGCTTATCTCAGGGTTGCAAAAAACTTAGCACAACTCATGGCACCCAATGGGTACCCAGTAAATGCTTGCTGTCACCCTTTGGTCTTTCTTCCTGTTTATCTTCTATTCTCTTGCTGTATTCAACGAAGTTCAATTCAGTAAACATTTATTGAGTAGTCACTGTGAGTGTCAGGCCTTGGGATACTAAGATGACCCAGACCCAGAGTTAGCTAGGGAGTCCTTGTGGACTCCATCCAAACTTCATGGTAAGAGAAGCCCTGGGGGTTCAGAAGGGTCTTGGTCAGCAAATATTTCCTGGGCACTGGGTTTGGGGCTGTCGGGATAGGAAAGAATCTCTCACTGAGGTCCAGTCATGAAGGAGCACATTCTCAGAAGTGGTTCAATGAAGTGAGGCCTCTGTGATGCAGACCCCAGAAGAAAGAGGGACATGAGTTCAGAGAGTGGTCAAAGAAAGAGTGTGGGAATACTGGGCCCCACTCCATCATTGACCCCTCAGCAGCTTGGGCAGATCTCCTGCCCTAGGTCTCAGTTCCTCAGCCATAAATTGAGGGTATTGAGTTAAATAACAGCAATAGCAACAATTTATATGATGCTTCTTATGTGCCATATTCTGTTTAAATACTTTATGAATGTTAAATTTAATCCTTACAACCAGGTTCTGAGATGGGTACTGTCACTATCAGCCTTTTACAGATCAGGAAAATGAGACACAGCATTTAGATTACTTACACGAGCAAGTGTCTGAGCTGGGATTCAGAGTGAGGTGGAACAGGATCCAATGGGAGCTCCTCACCACTACACTGCACTGTCTCTCTGGAGCCCAGTGACACCCCAGAGCCATGCTGTCCAATCGGACTTTCTGTAAAATTCTGAAAATATTCTGTAATCTGTGTAGTCCAATATGGTACCCTCTAGTCACATGTGGCTATTGATCACTTGACATGGGACTAGTGCAATTGAAACTCTGAATTTTTAACTGTACTTCATTTTAATTTAAATTTAAACAGGCACATGTGAGTAGTGGCTACCACATTGGACAACACAGCTCTAGAGTTCTAAAGGAGAGGCCAATGTGATCACACACTACATGGAGAGGATGGGACTCAATTAGGAGGCTTCCTGGGCCAAAGGGTGGGAGGGAAGGGAGTGCAGCTGTCCACTGTCAGTCTCTGACCACTTCTGCCTCCACTCTCCTGCTCCCATCTCTTGCATGCCTCACCTTCCCTTCTCTCCTATCTTACCAGCCCTGAAGATCCACTTGTCTTCGGAGACCAAGACTGTCCTGGAGGAGTTTGGTGGTTTCGAGCTGGAGCTTCGAGGGGATGTAGAAATGAAGGTAGAGAAGGAAGACCCTACCCTCACCGCCTGTTGGGGTCCCAGAGGGGGTTATCCTTCTCAAGCAACCAATGTCACTCCCATCCCTAGGCCTTCATCTGATTTGGGGAAATGAATGTGCTATTCCTCACCCCAACATCCCCTTCTTTTTCTCTCCAGGGCAAAGGCAAGGTTCGGACCTACTGGCTTCTGGGGGAGTGGGGCAGTAGCACCCGAGGCTGACCTGCCTCCCCTCCTGTCCCTCCACACCTCCCTTCCTTGTGCCAGAGGTGACAGAGGTGCCAGGCCTCAGCTTCACCTACAGCAGCCCACCATTGCCGAAGGATCGGTGAAGTGGTTTGAACAGCTCAGGGTGCCAACCCCAGTGGAGATACCAGATGTGACCTCTGAGAGAGGACTGGTGTGGGGGAAAACTCAGAGCTCATGGGACTGGGTTAAAGCACAGTCATGCTCAGTGGCACACATGTAGGCAGGCACACGCCTCCACTCTCCACGCTGACTCAGGCCAGACTGGGATGTGGATTCCTGATCCTCCTCTCCCTCTCCCCATGCCCTCTTCCCTCTACCTTGCTACACTGTGACTTTTATTGGGAAGGGAAAGAACCACCTGAGGGAGAATATGAAAAGAGATTCTAGGTGAATCAAGGGGGTGGGGGAGTCCACATCTGGGCCTAGCCCACAAGGGTCACAAACACTCCATCCCCATCCCCACCTCCACCCAATGGTGGACACAGCGTATAGGGGAGAAGAGGGGCGGTGTGGAGGGGCTACAGGCCTGTATGCTTGGCTTCTGCTGTGAGCAGAGACCATTAAAATCTTGCTTCCAGTGACACCTTCTCTTCTTGAGGGAGAGAGGGTTGCCGGAAAACACAGCCATGTTCTCCATCCTCTATTTCAAGTAACACTTGATTCTCAAGCTGGGAATGCAGGTTCTGAAAAGGCTGAGTTCATCTTCAACTGTGAGGAGACCATGTAACAAACAGCCTATGAATCACCCAGCAATGCTGAAACTTTTGGTCTAAGGACTCATTTACACACGTAAGAATTTTGTTGTTGTTGTTGGTTGGTGGGTCCAAACCCTTGACCTAGATGTTACCAGCACCACTCTCTCCCAAGTGAGCTGACTGGCCAGCCCCCCTAACAATTATTAAAGGCCCCAAAGAGCTTTTGTTTATGTGGGTTATATCTATTAAGGTTCACCATATTATATCTAGTGATGTTCACCGTATTAGAAATTTAAATGAATCCTTATTTATTAACTCATGTAAGATGATAATAATAAACCCATTACATGTTAATAATTTTTTACTGTCTTATCAAGGACATTCTTAAGAGAAACTGGCTTTTTCAATGTGTGGTAGTGAAGAATACAGTTACTTGTTTGGTGCCACTGCCTTCATTTATGCTAAGGTGCCAGCAGTTTTATCCCTGTTGCTTTTGCACTTCTGATGCAAGCGCCAATAACCAAAAAGACAAATAATGTATCGGTATTATTATGAAAATTCTTTGACCTCATCTATTCCCTGAAAGAGTCTTGGGACTCCCAGGATCTGTGGACCACACTTTGAGAATGGCTACATTATCTAATGGCTGGCTTACAGTAGGAATAATACAAGGGGTCTTTAAAAAGTTCATGGAAAGGTTTGTGTTATCTTTTTTGTTGTTGTTATAGCCGCAATAAGATTGTATTATATTTCAATTCTATTTTCAAAGTTTTTCCATAAATTTTTTGAAGTACCCTTAATTAGTGTGGACTGAATGGAGAAGACTGGGAGCCAGGAAGGAGGGTGGGGTGAGAACATATGGATCTGCTTTTAACTCCGTTCAGATTTGGGGATTTTCCTCCTTTCCCTCCATTCCCCATGTCATTGTAGACAAATGTGAGTGATAGTTTGCAAAATGCCTCTCAGCTGGGCTAAGGTCCCTCCTTTCCCTGCTCCAGCTACCCACCCCACCCCCATCCTAGGCAGGCAGGAATGCGGGGGAGAGGTGGCTGCAGCTTCACCTCCCCCATGGGGAAGGAAAGTGCCAGACATTTCTTCAGTACCATCCATCAAGTGCAGACAGGCCCTTCCCCCTCCCTCCCTAAGCCTCTTCCTGGAGTCCCCACCCAATGGAGGGCCTTGGAGGTAGGGGTGGGCTACCTAGAGAGCTTGGAAGTCTGACTACAAGGAAGTGCTCCCTGATATATGACTGGAGATTTGGGGATGGAGAAAGGATAAATTGTTTTCCCTCCTGTCCAGTGACCCTTCTTGATGTTCTGTGCTTCCTACCCACCCTTTTTGGCTCCAGTCAGACTTGATTTATTGAGAGAGGGAGTTTACGTGGTCAAGTCCTTCTCACCAGCCAAGCTGGGGATGAATAGCACTGGGAAGGCCTTACCAAAAGATGGTTGTCCTGGCAACCGCAGCACACTCAACTTCCTAGTGGGCCCTGGTGGCTTGTTGACTCCCATGCCCAGTTACTCCTCCCAGGGCTGGTAGAAAGCCCCAGAAGAGATCTGTGATAAGAGAACTGTGGGGCCTAAGAAGTCAGATCAGCATGGGGGCTGGGACATCCAGAGGGACTTGGGCTTTGGGGAGAGGCGACCATGAGAGGAGGTGGGGAAAAGCGGGGAGCTGGATGACTGAAGAGCTCCAGCAAGACAATTCTAGGAAATTGCCGGTCAGATCCTTCCGGGGCAGCCTGGCTCCACTGCAGGCACTAGGAAGGGAGGGGGTTGGGGGTGGGCATGAGGAGAGGCCCAAGGAGTCAATGATTTCAACAGCTCCAGAACTTTCACTGGAACTGAGGAGATTTCCTTCCGGAGGAAGGCCCCTGAAGCCAGGAAGAACTGGGAAAGCCATTACTGAGAGGGGAGGAGATAGGGTAGCAATAACACCCCTTTCCCCAAGTTGGGGAGACCATTTGTGCCCAGAACCTCCGCCCCTATGGGAGGGGCAGTCTAGCCTCTCAGAGTTTCCTGGGCTCTCCTGGCTAGTAGGTTTGGGAGGGGTGGAGAGCAGCACCAGGGTTTCCCTGGAGTATGATAAGAATAATAACAACAGTAATAATTGGCATTCAATTGTGCCTTGCAGTTGACAAAGGCTTTCACATACATTATCTCATCAGCCCACGTGACACCCCTGGAAAGGGGGGGTGGGGTAGGCTGAGAAGGCAGCTCAGCTAGGGGTAGGAGGGCCCAGCTGACATCCAACTGTGGCTAGGAGGACACAGGACACCGGAGACAGTGCGTGGAGGCAACTCCAGCCCAACTAGCCTTGCATAAGGCCAGGGCCAGGAAAAAAACAGAGCTGACAGAAGCAGACAAATATCCTCTCCATCTCCACCCCCTTTTTTCCCTACGTCAACGGCTTGGGTAATTCATTTATCATAGCAGTACATTTAGAAAAATTATTTTCTGGGGCCAGCCCCGTGGCTCACTCGGGAGAGTGCGGTGCTGACAACACCAAGGCCATGGGTTCGGATCCTATATAGGGATGGCCGGTTTGCTCACTGGGTGAGCGTGGTGCTGACAACACCAAGCCAAGGGTTAAGATCCCCTTACTGGTCATCTTTTTAAAAAAAAAAAAAAAAAAAAAAAAAAAAGGGGGGGCCGCCCGGGGGGCGCATTGGATAGTGCGCCGCTTGGGAAG
>NW_007726445.1:238997-241554 GCF_000696425.1 Galeopterus variegatus | reverse complement strand
TTTTTTTTTTTTTTTTTAAAAAAAAAAAAAAAAAAAAAAAAAAAAGGGGGGCCGGCCCGGTGGCGCACTGGATAGTGCGCCGCTTGGGAAGCGCGGCAGGGCTCCCGTCCAAGGGTTCGGATCCCACATACAGACCAGTTCGGCTGAGCAAGGCGCGGGAGCGACACCGAGGGTTGCGGTCCCGTTGCCGGTCCCCGGGCCGGTACGGGGGCAACACTGAGCGTTGCGATCCGTTGCCGGACACGGAAAAAAGACAAAAAAAAAAAAGAAAAATTATTTTTTGAATGATTTATACCTTCCAGGACAGATCCGTGGATTCTAATTAGCAGCAGAGGCCAGTTTTGGAGTCTGAAAGTCATTTTTTATTTAAATCGCAGGAGCTATAAAAATACAAAAATAAAAATTTTATTTATTTATTTTTTATTTATTTATTTTTTTAAAGATGACCGGTAAGGGGATCTTAACCCTTGACTTGGTGTTGTCAGCACCACGCTCAGCCAGTGAGCGAACCGGCCATCCCTATATGGGATCCGAACCCGGGGCCTTGGTGTTATCAGCACCGCACTCTCCCGAGTGAGCCACGGGCCGGCCCAAAAATTTTTTTTAAATAACTAATATGCCATCCAGGAATATTTAATCTCACTGAGATGGACCGCAAGTAAGATTCAGGTCGGGATGCTGATGACTTTGGTGTTGCACAAAGCAGAGCCAAGGATGCTCTTGAGAGGGATAAGGAGACTACAGCCCATGCCTGCTCCTAGACAGCATTCTACCAGGAAAAGGGCAGGTGGGGGGCAGGAACACCCTCAATTGTAGCTAAAACCCAAGGTTAGGGAAGCATGCACCGTTGGAAGAGAGGGTAGACTTCTGTGTCGTTAGACAGGTGGTGCTAGGACCAGCTGAAGAGACGGGAAGGCAGATTGGCTTTTCTATAAATGCAAAGGGAGTTTATACATCAAACAATTTATAATTCACATCAAACAATTTATAATTCACATTGTAATGATGTTCATCAAATGTTAACAATGCTCATTTTGATGTCAGAATTTTAGCTGATGTTTAATTTCTTCTCTATATTTCTTTATCTTAGTGTGTGTTATTTCTAGAAAACAATAAAGTCATTAGTCTTTTTTAAGTCTCTGTTAGATATATCTGGTCTCCAAAGTCTTAATTCAGCTACTGAAATACCTCTACACTTTTTTCTTCTCTCAACTGTCACACAAGAGGATTTAGTTCATCGTGAGCTTTATAATTGATAGAAAAACTCATCTCCAAGCTCAACAAAACAAAGGACCCCCCATTCAATAAGATGCACCCTCTTTAGATGGCAGTTTAAGGGGCAAGCCCTTTTGTCCATTAACAAAAATGATTCCTTCACAAGAATTTCTGATTATTGGAATATGTCCAGCAATGTAACATCACTAGTTTGTTTAGAGACTTCTCCACAATCTGACTCCAACTCTTTACCATTCTGGGTGAGCTGCTGTGGGTTTACCCTAGTTTGTCAACATCCCTTTGACAACCTGCCTACCTACCTGGAGCAGAATTGTCTAGGTGCAGTCTGAGGAGTGCAGGGAGCGGGCGACTGTCACCTCCCTGGTATGTCACCCAATTGGCTGTTATAGAACTTGTGGCTGCATATACAACCCCTCCCTCCACCCTCATAGTTTTTCTCGCATTGCTACTGTTAATCTAAGACTCTTCTATCTTGTTCTTTGTTAAATTTTAAAGTGAAAAATACCTATTTTACTGAAGACTTTACAGGATATGGGTAAGAGGCTGTATGTCACATACAGCACAGTATTTCTATTTAAAAACTACACGGGACAGGTTTATTTTCTTTTTTTTTTTTTTTTTTAAAAAGATGACCAGTAAGGGGATCTTAACCCTTGACTTGGTGTTGTCAGCACCACGCTCACCCAGTGAGCTAACCGGCCATCCCTATATGGGATCCGAACCCGTGGCCTTGGTGTTATCAGCACCGCACTCTCCCGAGTGAGCCATGGGCCGGCCCGGGACAGGTTTATTTTCTCCTCAGTCTCTCTTCAGCTGTCCCCCAGCCAGGGTGCATCCAGGTATTTGGGGGCCTGAAGCTTATACAGTTTGGTAGGTCCTCTTTAAGAAAAAGAATACGAAATTAGATATGAAATAAATATTTAATGAGAATGTGAAAAGAAATGACAACGAATTTCAAAAAGCTGACAAATATCCAAACATCTCAAAGTCTAGAAAAATAATATATTAATTAACTGCCTGACACATCTATAATATTACTTCCTATTTTTCTCATTGTGTGTTCTTTGCTGTTTCATATGACAATGATTTTGTAATATCTTTTTTTTTTTTTTTTTTTTTTGGCTGCTGGCCAGTATGGTAGTATGGTGATCTGAACCCTCAACCTTGGTGTTATAACAGCACTCTCTAGGGCCGGCCTGGTGGCGCACTGCTACAGTGCGCCGCTTGGGAAGCGTGGTAGCGCCCCCCCTGGGGGGTCGGATCCCACAAGCCGACCGGCCGCCCACCGGCTGGGGGAGGGGGGGGGGGCACACCCGGGGGT
>NW_007726445.1:228500-238987 GCF_000696425.1 Galeopterus variegatus | reverse complement strand
ATCCCACATGCGGACCGGCCGCTCACTGGCTGAGCGAGGTGCGGGAGCAACACCGAGGGTTACGATCCCGTGGCCGGTCCCGGTCCGGTATGGGGGCGACACTGAGGGTTGCGATCCGTTGCCGGTCACGAAAAAAGACAAAAAGGAAAAAAAAAAAAAATCACTCTCTAACCAACTGAGCTAACCAGGCATCCTTGTAATACCATTTTATATACAGGGAACAGAAATATAATTCAGTTTTCCTCCAGCAAAGTTAAATGAAATTTACTTTTTATTATCAATAAGAGAGATGCATAAAGCATGCAATTTCATGTGCAAACCTGCCATTTGTAATACTGCTTCAAATGTATGCCCTACAAACATAAGAGTTCTAATAAATTATATTTTGCACAATTTTCATGAAAAATGAAAAAAAGATATGTTTATAATGATATACATTACATAACCGAATATAAAGAACTTCTGTTTTGACTAGGCATGAATGACTGGAAGAATTGCTTATAGACTAGTTTCTTTTTTTTTTTTTTTTTAATTTTTTTTTTTTTTTTAAAGATGACCAGTAAGGGGATCTTAACCCTTGACTTGGTGTTGTCAGCACCACGCTCAGCCAGTGAGCAACCGGCCATCCCTATATGGGATCTGAACCCGTGGCCTTGGTGTTATCAGCACCACACTCTCCCGAGTGAGCCACGGGCTGGCCCACATAGACTAGTTTCTGGCTCTGTATATTTCAACCTTGTTTCTCCTTTACTAACCATGTGCTTCCAGTGCTCAGCATATAGGCTATGTTCATGTTGTGATAATGCCTCTGACCTGTGCCTATCATAATGCTGGATAAGTTGGCTTTGCTGGTGGTAGAGTATTCCTATAAGCTGTTACTACATGGGAATGGCTAGAAATAACTGTATATAAAAGTGACTGTAGGGCCAGCCCGTGGCTCACTTGGGAGAGTGTGGTGCTGATAACACCAGGGCCACAGGTTCGGATCCCTACATAGGGATGGCCAGTTTACTCACTTGGGAGAGCCTGGTGCTGACAACACCAAGTCAAGGGTTAAGATCCCCTTACCGGTCATTAAAAAAAAAAAAAAAAATGACTGTAAACTATACAAACATACACACATGCACACACACAAACATAAATATACACACAAGGGTACTTCAAAAAGTTTGTAGAAAAATGAAATTAAAAGATAATACAGGGCTGGCTGGTTAGCTCAGTTGGTTAAAGTGCAGCTTCACTACACCAAGGTCATGGGTTTGGATCCCCATACTGGCCAGTTGCCCCCCCAAAATAGTAATAATAATGATACAAATCCTGAACTTTTTGAAGACCCCTCATATATATATATACATGTATTCCTAACTAATCTTCACTTTAGCCAGGTCACCAAAATGCCTGTGGCCACTCCCATGCTATACAACAGAAGGGGAAGCTTGAAGAGGGAAGGTCAGAGTGGAAAAAGAGTGGTCTTAGACAAATACAGTTAAAATATCTCACTTTTGCAAATTTTACAAACAAATATGACCATTTGAGCACATTACTAGGACCCCACCCAGGGCCTTGGAAGTAGTCTGAGCAAGTGAGTGGCTCTGAAGCTTAAGCTTCATCAGTTCCATGTTAAATCTGCCTTTATCTCCAGCACTTCTCCTCTACCACCTCTAAAATTGCCCAGGATCCAGTTACCAGGGAACCTCAACTCTATCTCTCTTTTAAAATAATTTAATTTTAGGTCAAGTGTTAAAATCTCCTTACCGGCCATCTTTTAAAAAAAAAAAAATAATAAAAATTTTAATTTAATCTTAAAATTGGTAATTATTCAGTGGAAAATTTTTTAAAATAAATAAAGATACATGATCTTACATCTGCCCTGTTGTCATATATATCCACATAAACATAAGCACTTTAATTAACTTCTTTTGACTTCTTCTAGGTTTTTTTTGTTTTTGTTTTTTTTATCAACACCACACTCTAACAACTTCCTAGCTTTTTTTAATATGAAAAAAGAAATATACATATATATTATGTTTTCCCCTTTCTTACATGAAAAGTAGCCCACTTAATATATCTTCGAACTCTTTCCATATCAGTTTGGAAAGAGCTTCCTTATTCTTTTTGCAGATGCATAGTATTAACTTTGTGGCTATACCATAATCTATTAATCTAGTTGATGGACATTTACATGTTTTCAATTTTATGCTGTTATATACAGTGCTGTAATGTTTAATCTCATATCTATAGTCAATGCATAACTTCATTCTCTACATCATGTTCCATGCAGTTTATCTGCAAAATAAACTCTTAGAAGTGGGATTGCTGAGTCAAAGGATATAATATGCATTTGTAATTTTTATATTCTAAATTGCCCCCATATGGTGTTTAACAACTTGCACACCCGCCAGCAATGCATGAATGTGACTAATCCCCCCAAATTTTGACAACAGCATTTTCAAACTTTGAGGTTTTTGCCAATCTGACAGATGAAAAGTGGTATTTCGGTTTGGTTTTATTTGCTCCTTTTTTAGAAATTGAGGTAAAACATAATATAGTAAAGTGTAGAGCTCAATAAAGTTTTACACATGTAGACACTCATAGAACCATCGCCCAGGAAAAAATATGATTGTTCCCAGCACCTCAGAGGTTCTTTCATGTCTCTTCCCAATCAGTACTTCCCCCAACCCTCAACCCCTCAGAGGTAACCATTATTCTTACTTCTACTGGCGTAGATAAGTTTTAATGTTTTTGAACTTCATATATAGTCAGTCATGTGTCACTTAACAACAGGGATACGTTCTGAGAAAGGCACCTAGGCTACACCGTATAGCCTATTGCTCCTATGCTACAAACCTGTACAGCATGTTACTGTACTGAATACTGTAGGCAATTTTTAACACAATGTTAAGTATTTGTGTATCTAAACAAACCTACACATAGGAAAGGTACAGTAAAAATACCATACAGAAGATAAATGGCACAACTGTGTAGGGCACTTACCATGAATGGAGCTTTCAGGACTGGAAGTTGCTCTGGGTAAGTCAGTGAGTGAGTGGTGAGTGAATGCAAAGGTCTAGGACGTTACTGTATGCTTCTTGACTTTATAAACACTGTACATTTAGTCTACATTAAATTTATTTAGAAAAGATAGTAATTGCACTAGGATGATATGACTACAATGTGACTAGGTGATAGGAATTTTTCAGCTCCATTATCTCATGAGACCACTATCACATATGCAGTCTGTCATTGACCGAAACGTCACTATGCAGTGCCTGACTGTACATGAAATCACACAATATATACTTAGTGTGTCTGGATTCTTTCAGTCAACATTACGTCTGTGAGATGAATCCAATGTTGTGGAAGTAATAGAGCTTGTTCTTTTTTATTGCTATATAGAATTCCTTTATATGAATGTAACTACAATTTATCCATTCTATTGTTGATGGGCTTTTGAATTATTTCTAGTTTTTGACTATAATAAATAACGCTACAATGAACATTTTTACACATGCCTTTTAGTGGGCACATGTACTCATTTCTCATGGCTATATACCTAGGAGTAGAATTGCTGTGTCATGGTGCCTTGTTACTAGTTCCACACTCTAACCAAATGAGCTAACCTGCCAGCCCTGTCCATTTCTTATTGGGTTGCCTGTCTTTTATGTATACACACACACATTGGTTACAAGTCCTTTGTCAGATAAATGCATTACAAATATTTTCTTCCAGTTCATGGCTTGCCTTTTACTCTCTTTTAATGAAAAGAAGTCCTTAATTTTAATGAAGTCCAATTTATCCGTCTTTCCCTTTATGATTAGTGTTTTCTATCTATTTAAGACGTTTTTGCCTATCCCACTTCACTAATTTTTAAAAATTTGCAAGAACTCATATTTATCCCTATTTGCTTCAAATCCATTATTAAATATCTTCTTAATATATTTAGCTCATTCTTTTATTCCATGAAGAACTTTTTCAATATAATCTAGTAATTCAGTCTATTAGATGGCAGTCTGAGCTTTATGTTTTCTGTAGATTTTATAAGCATGCCTTTCTAGTCTTCACCCTAATCCTTCTCTAATTCATCATTCTATCTGAAGTAGGAAGATTCCTCCATTGTCACAACTTCAAAATCCACTTAGGATCATTGAATGTTGGGCCAATCTTTCTTTGATGGAGAAACTTTCTGCAGCATTGTGAATTTTTTAATTGTTTTTTTGTTTTGTTTCGTGTTTTTTATCCTAGGGCCTTATTATTATGATTCTTATTAATGATAACTGTATCCTTCCCTCTCCCTGCAAAAAACACCCTTGCTATTTGCAACCCCAATCGCCTTCTAGGCAGAGTGGGTTGCTATTTATAACCCTAATTTCCTTCTTGGCAGGGTGGAAGGTCCTTTGTTCTGGAGATCAACTAGATGCGGACAGGATCAGGGAAGAGCTAAAGTTCTCCAGAGGAGAGAAGGAGATATTATGAGGCTATTAAATAAAACGAAGTAGATCTCCATATTTCGATTTAGAAAAAAAAAATGGCCAAGATATAATGTTAATTTTAAAAGGCAAGAGGCAGAATAAGTAGAACATAATCTTATTTTTGTTTAAAAATTAAAAGCATCCAACCAAAGAAAAAAACTGTGGATATGTGTTTATATGTTTGAAAAAGTAGAGAAAGATATGCAATAAATTGGTGATACATATGACTCAGGAGAAGTGAGATTAGATGAGGCAGGCAGGAGGGGAAAATAGGGTTCATTTCTACTTTAATGTTGGAATTGTTTTAATAAATTTTTATTTACTAAACAATTTTTTCCTTTTTTTTTAAAACAATTCTTTTCAATTATAGAACTTAAAAAATACGTCATGGGAGACTATGTTGATTAGGTAGGTGTAGATCAGGATCAGATAAGATTACGGAGGATTTTGGAGAATTTCAAAGGTCTCCCATTGTGTCGTTTAGGAAGATTAGAGGATTGGCAGGATGCCAAATGGATTGCAATCCATCGTAATGCCTAAGGAGATAAATATATATACAAATGTATATATATATATATATGGTATTGACTACAGAGGAAGAAGTAAGTTCCAGAGACATTTCTTTTTCTTTTTTTTTTAAAGATGACCGGTAAGGGGATCTTAACCCTTGACTTGGTGTTGTCAGCACCACGCTCAGCCAGTGAGCGAACCGGCCATCCCTACATGGGATCCGAACCCGTGGCCTTGGTGTTATCAGCACCGCACTCTACCGAGTGAGCCACAGGCCGGCCCTCATTGAATTTTTTTATTTAAAAAGTAATACATGTTCACTGTGGTAAGTTTTTAAAAACTCGACGGTATATATAAAAGTTAAATTTTTGCAAATCACCACTTCATTTTCTACCCTGTATTAACAAAAAGGCAGTGTGATGTACGGGTAAAGTGTGCAAGGGCCAGACCCCTTGGGGTCATATCCTGGCTTTGACATTTCCTAAGCCATATGACCTGGACAAATTATTAAACTTCTCTGTTTCTCAGTTTCATTATCTGTAAAGTGGGGAAGATAATAATACTTATATCCAAATAAAAAAGAAATAAAGAAAAAATAATAACAACAAAGAATAATACTTAAGATATAAATGAGAATTTGGGGGGAGGGGGCAGCTGGCAGGTATGGGGATCTGAACCTGTGACCTTAGTGTTAGCAGCACCACACTCTCCCAAGTGAACTAACCGGCCAGTCCCCTACAAGGTATAAATTAATTAAAACATGTAAAGTATTTGGAATGTTGCCTGGCATGTAGCAAGCCCTCGATATTTGTAAGCTGTCATTTTAACTAATATGTATAAAAGGGCTGGCCAGTTAGCTCAGTTGGTTAGAATGTGGTGCTGATAACATTAATGTCCAGGATTCTCTCCCAGTACTGGCTAGCTGCGCCCCCCCACCTCAAAAAAATAGTAGATAAGAACTATATATTTCCTTTTTTTTTTTTTTTTTTTAAAGATGACCGGTAGGCCGGCCCGTGGCTCACTCGGTAGAGTGTGGTGCTGATAACACCAAGGCCACGGGTTCGGATCCTATATAGGGATGGCCGGTTTGCTCACTGGCTGAGCGTGGTGCTGACAACACCAAGCCAAGGGTTGAGATCCCCTTCCCGGTCATCTTTAAAAAATAATAATAATAAAAATAAATAAATAAAAGATGACCGGGAAGGGGATGTCAACCCTTGGCTTGGTGTTGTCAGCACCACGCTCAGCCAGTGAGCAAACCGGCCATCCCTATATAGGATCCGAACCCGTGGCCTTGGTGTTATCAGCACCACACTCTACCGAGTGAGCCACGGGCCGGCCTAAGAACTATATATTTCCTGACCAAAATGTAAGCTATTATAGAAGGGGGAGTAAGCTTTCCTACAAAAACATTTTTTTAAGACAGGTCTTTTGTTGTTGTTGTTTTGTTTTTGTTTGGTTGGAGTTTTTTTTGTTTGTTTTTTTAAAAAGATGACCGGTAAGAGGATCTTAACCCTTGACTTGGTGTTGTCAGCACCACACTCTCCCAAGTGAGCCACGGGCCAGCCCCTGGTTGGGTTTTTTTAAATAATCACTATATAACCCTTGGCTTGGTGTTGTCAGCACCACACTCTCCCAAGTGAGCCACGGGCCAGCCCCTGGTTGGGTTTTTTTAAATAATCACTATATTAACATGGTACTTTATTTAAAAATCATCAAAGTATACACAGTACCATGTAAGTCTCTTTCCCACCCCATCTCCCAGCCATCCAGTCCCCTACCCAGAGACAACCAATATTACAGGTGTTTGTGTATACTTCCAGGGATAGTCTATGTATTTACAAATATATATTTCTTTAGCTCCCACTTTTAAAAACACACACAAATGGAAGCATAACATACACAATGTTCTACACCTTTTCTTTTTTCACCTAATGTATGTGTTTCCACTGACATGTAGTATTGTTATCGTAGTGACATGTTTGTATTCTGCAATGGCTAATGCAGTGCTTTCCAGCTAGAGAGAATCCAAAGCATACTCCACAGAACTATACTTTCAGTGCTGGAAGAAAACTTAAAAGAGACCAGGCGGTCCACCTCTTATTTCATAGATGAGATAATTAACATACAGAAAGTCAAAATGACTTGCAGAAGGCCTTACGACTAATATAAATATAATAAAGGAATGAATGAGTGAGCCACCTTAAAGCCACAGCATTTCAATGAATATACATATAGTTAAAATGTTAAGATATTATAAGTGTAAAAATAAATAGGATTGCCTGTAGAGTAGTGATAACCAGTCTCCATCCGGTGTATTCCAGTTTAAAAAATGATCACACACATTAGTTCACATACTACTCTCAAAGCTAACAGGTAGCCCTTGTCTGCATTTTACATAAAGTAAAACAAGCAGTTTTTTTTTTTAAAAAACAGGTATTTAAAATAGCGAAATTTAATCTTTGGATCTGTGTAAGGCAATCCTAAAGCGCTCCTGAAAAAATGGAAAACGCTTTTGAGATACACAGATGAAGAACCAGGGAGTGGGAATGGACTCACATGCAATCAAGGCTACACTGTGTTCACAACAGATCAGAACATTCTTTACTAGTTTATGGGTGAAAGTACAACGACTTCGGCGACACGGGTCAGTCTCAGATACTCCAAACAAAGATGAAGACGGTTCCGTTATTTAACAAATTTTTGTTAGAGCTACTGCTGATACGATTCTAATGATTTGGTTTGCACAAGTGGGCCAATGCACTTTTTTTGCAGTCTGGCTGATAATTGCACTTGCATAAGCGCACACACTTGCCTGTGTGATACGCTCAGCTCTGGGAGCTGGTTCCATACCACCTGATGGCGTTTGCTCTTGGACTGCTTAAAGACTGGGCTCCGCTCCTTCCCCCTGCACTGCCAACTCGTGGCCAGGCTTCGTATCTCCCAATGCCACCCAGAGACACTAACCCCATTCCCACACCCACCTAAGTTGCAGAAAGAGTGAGGAAAGGAGGGCGAGGGGCAACACTGCGCGTGCGCACTGGCGCACGCAGGCGCAGCCTCTCTCCTTCCTTATGGGAGTGTGAGGCCAGTGTGACTCCACCCCAGCGTCGGCTGTCCCGCCCCTCCGAGGGCAAAAGAGGGATGCGATTGGGTCTGCAGGTTGTCCCTCACACCGGGCTCTCTTCTCCTCAACACAATTGGCGACCGGGGAAAAGGCCAGTCCGCTGTCGTCTGCCTCGCCTTCGGAGACTCGGCGCCACCGCGGAAGCCGCTATTGGCGGAGGGCAGGGGCCGCGACTGCTCACTTCCGGCGCGGGCTTCGACGATTTCTCCCCCTCCCCCGCCGTCGCCCTCAGCCTTCCCACCCCCCTCCCTTCCACCATGGCCTCCTGTGTGTGGTGTGGGGAAAAGCTGGTCCTCCGTGGTCTCCTTTAGCGCTTACTGCTTCAACTTCACCCCCTAGGGGCCGGATCAAAAGAAGCCTCTCTCCCCAGCCCTTGGGGCACCAATCAGGAAGGTTTCCTATCCCCTACTTCGGGGGCAGGACTCCTCGTTTCCCCCAACCTCTAGAGGCAGAAACTTAGGGTTTGCCCTCCTTCTCTTAGGGTCAGAAGCCAGAAAGGGCCCCCCTTCCACTTCAGGGGCGGAAGCTTCTCCTAGTCTTCCTCTAGGGACAGAGACCCTTACCGCACCATACTTCGGCGCTAAGGCTTTCCCTCAGCACTGCCACTCCAGAGGCAGGACCTAGAGGACCGTCCGCCTTCTCCCCCTCCGCAGGCGCGGCCTTCCGGAGAGGAGGCAGGAGTGGAGAGGACAGGGACCCTTGCCCTTCCCTCCCCCACGCTTTCCTCCTGCCCCCAGTCCCTGGCAGCCCAGAGTTCCCCATTTCTAGGATTTTCCACCCATCTACTCCCTGACCCTTTCCCGTCTCCTGTCTGCAGCCATGGAGTTACAGAAGGGAAAGGGAGCAGCAGCAGCAGCTGCTTCGGGAGCAGCGGGAGGTGGAGGAGGAGGAACGGGAGCAGGAGCCCCAGGAGGGGGGAGGCTGCTACTTTCAACCAGTTTGGATGCCAAGGATGAGTTAGAGGAGGTAGGTGTGGGGGGCGGGGAAGGGAGTTAAGAAATTGGGTTGAGGAGGGATACTGGGTGGGGTGGGGGAGGAGGACTTCAGGTTTTTTCTAAGGCCACACGAACACTGCTCCAGCTTCCTGAAGTGTGGGCCAACTTCCTGGACAGGTTGTTATAATAACAGCAGCCACTGGCATGAGAGTGGGTGGGGGGGGGTTGGTGGAGGAAGGAATACAGCATCCAGATTTACCGAATTTATTTTTGACATTCCTTTCCACATACACACTATTAGCTATTTTTAATATCAACCCTGTCTCAGACTTAGGTCATAATATTGAACTGAAAAGTAAAGTATGTATGTGTAGGTGTCTGGGACTGATAGGAACTTGTAACAGACCTTGGACCCTCCTGTTAGATGGTATCATTGACTTTGTGATGATAGCCAATTGCTAGTGATGTTAACTGGGCATTTAGAATGAGTGAAGACTTAAAAGTGAGTAGTGTTTAGTTCAGTAACATCAGCCACAGCAGTGGGGTGAAGGGGTGAATGGGACCTAGGGGACTCTCCTTCAGAACCAGGTAATACACACACAAAGGAGAGGAGAGAACACATAGGTGCTGAGAAAGGGTGGAGTGAGGCAATGCCATGGACCTGAATGGGGACTCTTAGGGATCCTGTTAGTTGCCCCTCTCCTTCCCTTCCCTCCTCCACTTGTTCTTCTTGCCCTGTCCCTGACTGCCCAGAGTTGATCATGTATCCCCTTCCACTACTACACACCAGGAGACACACTTAGAAATATGAGACCCAGAACTGGGACATGATTGCTGAACTGTTTGTAAGGCCAACATGATGGTTATTCAAGGACAGGATGAGTAAATTAACAGGTTCTGGCCCTTCACTGGCCATTTCTCTGCTTCTAACTTTGACACTGCTCTTTATCAGATACTAGAGGGTGGGCAGACATAGGTGAAACTCAGTTTGAAAAAATGCTGTTGGGCCACCCGGCCCGTGGCTCACTCAGGAGAGTGTGGTGCTGATAACACCAAGGCCATGGGTTCGGATCCCATATAGGTATGGCTGGTTAGCTCACTTGGGAGAGCGTGGTGCTGACAACACCAAGTCAAGGGTTAAGATCCCCTTACCGGTCATCTTTTTTTTTTTTTTTTGTCTTTTGTCTTTTTCCGTGTCCGGCAACGGATCGCAACCCTCAGTGTTGCCCCCGTACCGGACCGGGGACCGGCAACGGGATTGCAACCCTCGGTGTTTCTCCCGCGCCTCGCTCAGCCAGTGAGCGGGAACCGGTCTGCATGTGGGATCCGAACCCTCGGGCGGGAGCGCCGCCACGCTTCCCAAGCGGCGCACTTATCCAGTGCGCCACCGGGCCGGCCCTTACCGGTCATCTTTTTTTTTTTTTTTTTTTTTTTTTTTTTTTTTTT
>NW_007726445.1:215412-228350 GCF_000696425.1 Galeopterus variegatus | reverse complement strand
CATCTTAAAGAGGCAGATTAATTATGCAGGAGAAAGTATCATCTTACAAATACTGTTATTTTTATCCATCTTTGGAAAGGAAATGTAGAAAAAGAAAGTGGTTTTTTTTTTTTTTTTTGTCTTTTGTCTTTTTCCGTGTCCGGCAACGGATCGCAACCCTCAGTGTTGCCCCCGTACCGGACCGGGGACCGGCAACGGGATTGCAACCCTCGGTGTTGCTCCCGCGCCTCGCTCAGCCAGTGAGCGGGAACCGGTCTGCATGTGGGATCCGAACCCTCGGGCGGGAGCGCCGCCACGCTTCCCAAGCGGCGCACTTATCCAGTGCGCCACCGGGCCGGCCCTTACCGGTCATCTTTTTAAAAAATAAAAAAAAATTTTTTTTAAAAAGGCTGGGTTTTGGTACAAGATGGTGGAACATATATAAAAGTGAACTTTGTGAATTGAGAGGTGGCTGGATAGCAACTCTGTGGATTATCCGCCAGCATATTTCTACTCAAAGTCTGGCTTCCCATAGTGCTTTCCCTCCTAATTGTGTGTGTATTTAGATGAATCACAGTTTGTTTTCTGTTGTCTGTTTCTATCAACTAGAGCAGATATAATTAGGAATGTACTTCTAAAAATAATGCATTCCCAAAACAAAGAAAAATGGCTTTAGGATTGCCTAACAATTGAATTATCTGCTTTTTTAGAAATGGCCATCGTCATTGTCAGAATATTTATTGGGCTCTGTGTTCTAGCACTGGAGCTCTAGAATTGTAGCGAGTCAGTAGTTTCTTTGCCTTTGATCCCTCCCCAGGTTTGGGTGGAGGGGAAAACCCCTAAGAGTTGGAATCCCCACCCTGATTCCTAGAGGGGTCAGTGTGCTTCTGCTTTAATTTTGTACCACAGAGTAGAATGGCATCCTGTTCTGAGCAGTGACATGATTGCTAGTAAATTTGAAGGGAACCACAAAAGAGAGGAAGCATCTATTTTCTTGCTTTTTTAGACTGTCTGAGAGTGAACTTTCAACTGTTTCCAGGGAGAATGGGGAGGGAGGGTCTCTCTTTTTTCTGATCTCCCTCATGGTATAATGTTTCCAGTATGTCTCAAGCTCCTCCCTTTCCTTCTTTGCCCTTTGCCCTTTGCGTTTGAATTTTCCAGCAAGCCTTGCCATGCTATTTTTTTCCCCGTGTGTGTGTGGTTCCGTTATCCCCACTAGACCAGAGTGTTTCTAAGGGCAAGACTTACTGGCTTCTTCCTCTGGGTCTCCCCACAGATCTCTGCACACAGAAGTTATCAAAACCTGGTGTTGACCGACTGACCGACCTCTGCTTGTTCTGGCTTGGTTATTTTTCATCACAGGTCTACCTATTGCCCAGGAACACAGAGGTAGCTTTCTGACCATATACGCTTACTGTGTGCTGAGTCTGGTAGGAAAATAGGATTGGGAAGACCCAAAGTCTGCCTTCCAGAGCTTCATCATCTACAGACAAGTTAACACACCTAAAAGGAAGGTTAAAAAACACTAGTTAGGGGCTGGCCCGTGGCTCACTCGGAGAGTGCGGTGCTGATAACACCAAGGCCCCGGGTTCGGATCCCATATAGGGATGGCCGGTTCGCTCACTGGCTGAGCGTGGTGCTGACAACACCAAGTCAAGGGTTAAGATCCCCTTACCGGTCATCTTTTTAAAAAAAAAAAAAAAAAAAAAAAAAACACTAGTTAGAGGGGCCGGCCCGTGGCTTACTCGGGAGAGTGCAGTGCTGATAACACCACGGCCACAGGTTCGGATCCTATATAGGGATGGCCAGTTAGCTCACTGGCTGAGCGTGGTGCTGACAACACCAAGTCAAGGGTTAAGATCCCCTTACCGGTCATCTTTTTAAAAAAAAAAAAAAAAAAAAAAAAAACACTAGTTAGAGGGGCCGGCCCGTGGCTTACTCGGGAGAGTGCAGTGCTGATAACACCACGGCCACAGGTTCGGATCCTATATAGGGATGGCCAGTTAGCTCACTGGCTGAGCGTGGTGCTGACAACACCAAGCCAAGGGTTAAAAAAAACTAGTTAGGGTAATGAAAAGACTGGGGTCATTATAGCTGGGTGTCATTAGGAAAGACCCTTTGAGGCCTAGGATATGAAGCACTGGTCAAGAGCATCCCAGGCAAGGACTGTGACTCTTTTACCCTAGGGAGCATTTATTGTATCCTTTCTTTTCTTTGGCCCTGTTCTTCCCTTTGAAGGCAGAAGTCTTCTTACTCATCCCATCCCAATTTGGAGAGGGGATGAGATAAAAATAGTGCCAAAGATTGGAGGAGTTTAGAACATGTAGTTCCTAGTCTGATAGGCCTTTGCAGCTCCTGGTTATTCTTCTCCCAAGGAGGGACCAGTCATTCTAAAAGGCTAAAAGCAGGAGTTGTGGCCCAAGAAGTCAGAACTTCCTCTTAAGCTGTGGGTAGGTTTCACGGTTGCATTTGGTCAGAGGTATGTCCCTACCAGGTTTTCCCCAAGAAAGAATTCATATTGTATCTGTAAGGAATCTCCAAGAAATGAGCCTTGAGCCATTTCTAATTTTTTTTCCCTTAAATCATCATGTCATATACAAGTGCCTTTTTGTCGCTGAGTATTTGGAACCTAGCTTGTTCAATAATTCCTTACTGAGGTGGGTCTTTGGGGATTTTGTAAGTGTGTTCCTTTCCTGAAGACAGTGGAATTTAGTCCTTCAAGGCCACTGACTTTCCATAAAGGAGCAGTATTTACTAGACACTTTTTACCAGACTATATTCACCTGGCTGAGGGAGGGGAAATGGAGAGGTTAGAGGAACTTGAGTCCCTAACTTCAATCTCCAGCTTTGGGTATATACTGGGAAACAGGAAGTCCCCCTTTCTCCCCACCATCTGCTCCTGCTGTCATGGAAGCCATGGTCAGGTAGTTCTAGCACTAGAAAAATTAGTTCAGGAGCTCCTAGAGATGGTAAATATTTACTCAGCTTTCTGAGGTGCTGCAATGGTGGACTTACTCTGAACAGAGCTATTCTGTCAGCAGTTGTTGGCAACTGCACTTATTTATTTTATTTTTTTTTTAAAAAGATGACCGGTAAGGGGATGTCAACCCTTGGCTTGGTGTTGTCAGCACCACGCTCAGCCAGTGAGCAAACCGGCCATCCCTATATGGGATCCGAACCCGTGGCCTTGGTGTTATCAGCACCGCACTCTACCGAGTGAGCCACGGGCCGGCCTGGCAACTGCACTTACGATTCTATCCTTTCTAAGGGCCTCCAGAGATTGAAGGAAGAAGAGTACTCTTACTTGACTGCAGGGATCTGGCCTCCTGTGGCCCACTTTGAGGGGACACAATCCTTCTGTCATGATTGTCATCCTTCTGACATGATCCTTCTGTATGATTTGTAATTAGTTCTCCCATTCCTGTTTGGAAAAGTAACTTCTATAGTTCAAGAAGAGTAGTATCTTCTATGTTTCTGTTGTCTTGAAAGGACTGGTTCTGACATTGCTTTCCTCATTGTGTTTATCAACCCAGCCAAATTCTGGACTCTCTCACTTTCTATATCCTTAGCTGGGCCTCCCTGTTCCATGAGGCAGCTTTTCTCCTTGACTGGGCAGTGACCTATGAAATTGACTTGGGCCTGTAATAGGAGCTTAGAATATTGAGGAGGGGCCTAGAGAAACTGTGTTCAGCCCAAGGTCTCTTAGTGTTAGAACAAAGCCAGAGACTCCATCAGCCAAGAGGGCCGCGTGCCACCTTTGCAGGATCTTGGTACAGGGTCCATTAGTAAGGCTTCTCTTCTCTCCTATTTTTCCTCTCTGTCCTAGAAGGCAGAATTTTACAGAGGGTAAGTAGGAGAGGAAGCTTTTTAGCCTGGTCAGGCACTTATCCATGTCCTGTGGTAGGGTGTTTGTTTTCAGGAATCCTTAAGGACATGCCATTAGAGGTAGTGTCAGAGTGAGATGGGAGCAGTCTGGTCCTCATAGACTTAGTTGTACAGTTGCTGTGCTTCTCCCAAGTTGAATAGACTCTAATTTAACTAAGGCTGTATGCCAGGTGCTTTCACATATGTTATCTTGCTTAATCCTTAGAGCAGCCTTGTGATATAGGCATTATCTCTGTTTTTGAGATAAGAAAACCAGAGTTTAGAGAGGCCAAGTAAGTTACCTAAGATTAGCCTAAGGCTAGCAAGCAATGGAGGGTTCCTTCTATGCTGTGCTTGTTCAGTTTGCTCATTAGATAGCTGCTGTTTAACTTTTCTTGCCTCTCCTCTCCATTGATTCACCAAAGATTTATTCCCTTGATAGGAAGCAATATCTAGAATTTTAGGATGCTACTCTACTGCTTGTTTACCATCTCCCTCTACTCTGAAACTGCTTGCTAATCTACACTGGGTACAGGGTTCCCTCCAGAACTCCTAGCAAGAACAGTCTGTACTTAGCAGCTGGAGTAATTGATCCTCCAGTCGTTGATAACTATTTTGGGTAGAGAGGGTTAAGATTTATTTATATTTTTTATTTTTTTTAAAGATGACCAGTAAGGTGATCTTAACCCTTGGCTTGGTGTTGTCAACACCACACTCAGCCAGTGAGGAAACCGGCCATCCCTATATAGGATCCGAACCCATGGCCTTAGTGTTATCAGCACCGCACTCTCCTGAGTGAGCCATGGGCCGGCCCAGAGAGGGTTAAGATTTAAAAAGAGAAATAAACATGAAGAAAACAAACGAAGCACCAAGGTCAAGGGTATGGGTCCCCATATCGGCCAGCTGCTAAAAAAAAAAAAAAAGAAGAAAATGAGAAAAAAAAAAAGATTTAAAGAGACAAAATCCAGCCTGAGGTATTTTCTTCCCTCCCCTTATATAGGAGCTGGAGTAGGTAATAATGGATTTCAGTGCTTGTGGGAAGGGTGGGTTGTGAGAGTCACAGCTCAGCTTTCATGTGATCTCACAGCTCCTTTTCACAAGTACGTAGGTGCTATTTATTAAAGCTGAGCCTGCTGATCTGACCTAATTTGGGGGATAGTCACATTTGATGTTGGGTGGTAAAATTGTAATACCTTCAAACTCAAGTGACTTTGGGCTTATTTTAGGTCGAAGTTTTGTAGCTAAGGGAGCTCCTTGCCTTAACACTCAATTCTACACTGTGCCACCTTATGCTCTTACACAGGATAGATGTAGACAACCTCAGGATGATGGTCAAAGAAACATAATTGTCTTCCATTCTTAGACCTCTTTCCCATTGTCCTTATTTGTCAGTTTCTCGAAATGCTGTAGTAGAACCACTTCTCATCAGGATGTTTTGTGATGACCTCTAAGATAAGGTGGAAGTAAACCAGCCTACCTTTGTCCCTGTTTTGCCAGCATCATTATTACTGGTAATTGGTTTTCCTTAAAGTTTTTGGGGGCTGCCCGGATAGCTCAGTTGGTTGGAGCACGGTGTTGATAACACCAAGGTCAAGGGTTTGGATCCCCTTACTGACCAACCGCAAAAAAATGCAAAACAGTATTTGGGTTAATCCTCAAGGTAAAGTTTTAAAGGACTCAAGAAATAGTTTAGGTGGTGATAACATAGAGGCCCACTGACTTTTTTTTTTTTAAAAGATGACCGGCAAGGGGATCTTAACACTTGACTTGGTGTTGTCAGCACCACACTCACCCAGTGAGCTAACCGGCCATCCTTATATGGGATCCGAACCCGGGGCCTTGGTGTTATCAGCACCACACTCTCCCGAGTGAGCCACGGGCCGGCCCGAGGCCCACTGACTTTTAATATGAAATACATTATGTTAATATTTTATCAATATTTGTTCAACTCAGGAATCAAACAAAGTCCACATCTTGTATTTGGTTGATATATCTCTTTAATTTTTTTTTGTTTGTTTGTTTGGTGGCAGGCTGGTATGGGGATTCAATTTAATTTTTTAATAACTGTATTTTAAAATAATTTCAAACTTCAAGAAAAATTATAATACATAGAACTTTCATATACTCTTCACCCAGATTCACTGATTATTAATATTTGCCACAGTTGCTTTGTCATTATCTTTGTATGCACATGTTATTTTAACTTTTTGAAAGTAAGTTGTAGCCATGATGCCCCTTTAAATTTAAATATTTCATTGTGTATTTTCTAACAAGGGTCTTCTCTCATATAACCACTGTTCATTTATCAAGATTGGATCAGGCCTGGCTGGTTACTCAGTTGATTAGAGCACAGCCTTATAATATCAAAGTCCTGGGTTTGGAGCCCCTTACCAGCCAGCCACCAAAACAAACACAAAAACACATTGAGTCATTTAACATTGATATGTTATTGTTAGCTAATTTATAGTGAATATTCAGATTTTACCAGTTGTCCCAATAGTGTTCTTTATAGCAGTCCAGGATTATACCTTGCATTTAGGTGTCATGTCTCTTTATTATTCTTTAATCTGGAACAGATTCTTAGTCTGTCTCTCTTTCATGACCTTAAACATTTTTGATAGACCAGTTTTTTGTAGAATATCTCTCAATTTGGATTGTCTGGAATTTTTTCATGATTAGACTGAGATTATGCATTTTTGACAAGAAATCCATAAAAGTGATGTTATATCCTTTTCAGTGCATCATATCAGAGTCATATAGGGTCAGTTTGTCCTATTATTGGTGATATTAACTTTGGTCACTTGGTTAAGGTGGTGTCTTCCAAGTTTTCCTACAGTTATTATTTTCCTTTTGCAATTGATAAGTATCTTGAATCTATGTAAATATCCTCTCTCTCCTGAAAATTTGACCTACTGGTTTTAGCATCCATTGATGCTATTTGCCTGAATCAATCATTACTCTCATCATTCCTTCTATATTTATTGGTTGGCATTCTACTGTAAGGAAGAGCTTTACTTTCTCCTTTATTTATTATGTATGTATATATCAGCATGGACTCACAGATTCTTATTTTATTCAATGTGTTAAAATCTTAAGTTTTTTAATATACTGGTTCCCCTTGTTTTTTTCCTTGCAATTTATGTGTTAAAGAAACCAGGTTACCTATCATGGTTTCCACATTCTAGATTTTGCTGATTATATCCTCATGGTGACTTTACTAGTAACCTGGTAGTTAGATCTAGAGGCATGATCGGCCTTGAATTATTTTAAGCTTTTTGTGGCTAGAGCACTTCATAGGTGGACTCATGACACACTTTTCATTATTTTCACCCCTTCCCAGAGGTTGGAAAGGTGTATGAGCATTGTGACCTCTATGACTGCTGGTGTCTCAGAGAGAGAGGCCAATGACGCCCTCAATGCCTACGTAAGTAGAATGCTCTCTGTATAGCTATTTCTGTTTTTGTGAAGATGGAAAGACTGAGTGGCTAGGAACTAGGGTACTGAAGTTCATGTTTTGGCTCCCCCAACCAGGTTTCCCAGCTTCTCTCTTTTAGACCTTAGGTGTCTTTAATTAAGAACTTTTTTTTTTTTTTTTTTTTTTTAAAAGATGACTGGTAAGGGGATCTTAACCCTTGACTTGGTGTTGTCAGCATCACGCTCTCCCAAGTGAGCTAACCGGTCATCCCTATATAGGGATCTGAACCCATGGCCTTGGTGTTATCAAAACTACACTCTCCTGAGTGAGCCACGGGCCGGCCCATAAATAACAACTTTTTAAAAAACTCACAGTTCTGTAGTGATTTTTTTCTTTACAAATCATTCTCACATATTTTATCTTTTACCTTTCTTATCGATCTTTGTAGTTGAAATGATTTTAAGTAGTTAGTACATGTAAAGGATTTAGAGTAATCTCTGGCACATAGTGAATGTTCAATCAATAAGCATTATCTGCTTATTATAGTATTTTTTTTCTCACCACCCTCCGTAGTATATTATTCTTATTTTGTCTTCCCTTTACAAATTTCAGAGGTTCAATGATTTGCCCACAGTTAAGACTGGTAGCTTGCTCTACCTAAGGTTGTTAAGATCTAATAAAGGTCGTGGAATAGGATTTTTTGTTTTTGTTTTTTCTGTTTTATTTATTTTTTATTTTTTTGCAGCTGACTGGTACGGGGATCCAAACCCTTGACCTTGTGTTTTTTCCATTTTTTAATTAATTAATTAATTTTGGCAACTGGCCAGTACTTTTTCCATTTTAAACTTTTAAAAAATTTTCTGGGGCCGGCCCAGTGGCGCACTGGATAAGTGCGCTGCTTGGGAAGCGCGGCGGCGCTCCCGCCCAAGGGTTCGGATACCACATACAGACCGGTTCCCGCTCACTGGCTGGGCGAGGCGTGGGAGCGACGCCGAGGGTTGTGGTCCCGTTGCCGGTCCCCGGTCCGGTGCGGGGGCAACACTGAGGGTTGCGATCCGTTGCCGGACACGGAAAAAGACAAAAGACAAAAAAAAAAAAAAAAAAAAATTTCTGCACCTGGCCTGCATCAAGCCTTAGAGAAAGCGATGAGTGTTTATCCCTTCCCTCCATCTGTCTTCTAAAACAGATGCCTCATCCCTTTTTTCTTTTTTTTCCCCACAGACAAACCAAGTTGCAGTCATCTCTTTTAAGAGAAAGAAATCGTCAGTTATAAGAGTTGATGATTCCCCTTTGCTTGTTACTCAGGAGTCCCAAGTTTTCTGGGAGAAACTGTGCTCGAGAACTTTCTACCTGTGAGTGACAACTAATTTTTTCCCTTCCTCACATTCCAGGTATGCAAAGGTCCCCCCCAGCATGAGGAAGTCTGCCTGGGCCTCTTTACCCTTGTCCTAACTGAATCTGCTCAAGCCCAGAAGGTAAGATGCTCTGGTCTGGACCAATAAACCCTTCTCAGAGCTGGTCTGGGCCCACAAACCCTTTGACCAGAGCTGGATCACCTTGTTCTACAAATATAGTTACAACTCCCTTTTTACCTCAATGAATTGGTCATTCTCTTTCTAAAGTCCTTTAACTGTCACCAGATCCCAAAGCTCAAAGGCAAGAAAAGGCAGTTGTGAGAGAGAAAAATTAGAAAAAGTTTAAAATTTTACATTTATGAGGTAAGGCTGATAGGGCTGTGATTTAATTCAGGGAATAGAAGAGAACAACTGTAAACAAGTCCATGAGCATTCTTATCCAGAAGAGTATGACCTGTAGTTTGCAGGTTCTGCCATTGGCAGGTGAATAGAAAGCAGCTTAAAATTGCAGCAAGTGGGATTTAGATTACATAACTTAATATTACATGACTTATGCAGCAGTAATGTAGTGATTAAGAGAACACTGGAGGGGCCGGCCCATAGCTTACTTGGGAGAGTGTGGTGCTGACAACACCAAGTCAAGGGTTAAGATCCCCTTACCGGTCATCTTTTTTTTTTTTTTTTTTTTTTTAAAAGATGACTGGTAAGGGGATCTTAACCCTTGACTTGGTGCTGTCAGCACCACGCTCACCCAGTGAGCAAACCGGCCATCCCTGTATGGGATCCGAACCCATGGCCTTGGTGTTTTCAGCACCGCACTCTACCGAGTGAGCCACGGGCCGGCCCATACTGGTCATCTTTTAAAGAAAAAAAGAACATTGGAGTCAGGCTTCTGAGGGATACTGTATGAAAACTAGTCTGGGGTTCTTCACAAACAGACAAACAGAAAAGTCTCCTTTACGTGTAATGGTTTAAGCAGGGTTCTTTCTTTCTTTTTTTTTTTTTTTTTTGGTTTTTTTTAGTTTTTTTTAATGTTAAAAAATCGTAAACTATGGGGAATACACAGGATATACACATAGTTTAACAAAAATGATAAAGCAAATCAAGCAGGGTTTTTTCTTGAGGTGAGGGACTACGCCGGATGATCTCTTTGGATTCTGTTCTTTCTATAATAAAATAGCAAAGTTTTGTCTTCTGCCTTTCCAGATTTTCCCTTTCCAGCAATTCTGTGTCCTTCGAGTCTTGGTGTGATGGTTTAAAGTATGTGTCTGGTATCTGGCATCAACTGTATGACATTAATAAGAAAAGAGCTTGGAGTGGGAAAATTCAGTATTCTCATTGGCTCTTCCCTGAACAAGGGTGTATGGAAGGAAATAAATATGCTCTGTGCCCAGCTTTCTGTTAGGCTTTATCCAGACAAGATCTCATTTGATTTTACTAAAAACCATATGAGGTTGGTGGCTTTATCCCCTCCTCCCAAACCAATCCCAGTTTACCTGTGAGGTAACTTGGAGGTCAGAAATGTTGTTTGTTTAAGGAGAACCAAAGGAAGCTCATTCCCAGGGAGAAGGTCATGATGCCCATGGTCCCCTGGCATAGCTTAAATTAACCTCAGGGGAAGGATTTATGGACATGGGAACCTGATGTGTTTGTACTTCTCTAGTGCCAGCTGGAATAGGGTCTGGGGTAAGGATGGGCAATGGGGCAGCAAGTATTTACAAATCCTTGGTTTTTCAGAGAGACCAGGCCATTTTGGCCTGGGACCTTGTTGAGTTAAATTGCCATTTCATTTTCATACTGAATTTATTATCAAGGTCCTTGAAGACAAATGAATGTCTCCAATTTGAGGGTGTTAAACAATGAAATAATCTAATCCAGCTCATCAATTTTAAAGAAATTGTTGGCACAGATGGGGGTGGAGGGGTTGGGGTTAAGGTTTAATTTTCTCCTGTATGGGTTTTATAAATACAATTAAAATCTCATTTAGTCACCTCAGTACAAATTAATCTTACCTGCTGGAAAGCTTTGTTTGTTTGTCTCAAGTGGGATCTATATTAGCCAGGGTACATCAGTATACCTCACTGAAGGGGACAGGGGTGTGTGGTATTTCTAGCTCTTTACTTGTCCTGGCATTGAGAGGCCACAGGGCTCGGCATTGTAAGTGCTTATTATGTCATGAATTTGACCATCCAGACAACAGCAAGGGACTAGAGCATCTCCTCTTTTTTTCCTCATGATAGCCCTATAAGGGAGGCCCAGGCCCTCTGGGGAGGTGAAACATCTTGCCTTGGGTCTCATAACTGGTTGACAGCTGCACCAGGATTCAAGTTCACATGCTAAAGGTTTCCAAGTAAATCCCTTACCTGTGAGCCTTGTAGGCTGAGCTCCTAGGTCAGATCTCTTCAGGCAAAGGCAGTAGAGACAGAGAATTAGGAGGACATAGTTTTAGGTGAGTGAGGAATTATCAGGCAGTGACTCATTGAGAGACTTTGAACCAGGTCAGAATATGGTGGAATAATTAGTGGTGTATCTCCCTAGAGCTTTGATCCTTCTCCCTAAAAGGGTGATTATCTTGTGACATACTTCCGTGGAAGTTTTAGGCATGAGTTACTGATGAGGACTGATGCCTAATGCATTTAGGCTTCAGCCTAAAACAAGGAGACTGTTTTCTACAGGTTTATTTGGGGTTAATTCTATCTCTGGAACAGAATCCTCAGGGTAGATTTGAGATTGACTTGTTCCTGAATCTCCACAGGCTGAGAGATGGGGATGGTAGAGAAAGTGGTGGTGGAAACTGAGTCTTGAACACATTAGAAATCTGCTCTGGGAAAGCAGGAGCTGAGGAGTCTCTGTCAGTACTGGCAGGCAGGTTCAAGTAGTTAGGGCCAGCTCTCTGAGAGGGTGGAATTAGGGTGGATTAAACAGGTGAACAAGGAAACTTAGTTAAGGAGAAAGCAGGTCAGGTCAGCAGTTCTTACGAATGTTTATGTTCTTTGAGTTTATTTCCTATTTAGTGTCTAAAATAAACAGTTAGGAGCAGGCCTGGCTGGAGAACTATGGTGAGGAGGGAGGCTAAGCTGGAAGCCAAAGCTTCTGTGCAGACTGTAGCAGTCAATAGATAAAGGTAATAGAAAAGGGTCTAATACCAATGCCAAGATCTCTCTTCATCAAAGGCTCAAGGAACCAGGCCCAGGCAGTTCTTGGTCTAGGTGCTTTTTCTATCAGGCAGCTCCAGAAAGAAGGTTGGGGGCTGTGAGGGCCTGGGCTAGAACATCACTACTCTCAACATGGTCAGGATAGATGTGCTACCTTGGCACCATCCTGTCACCTTACTTTTCTTTTGAGACTCTGCATCTCTTCTCTGTTCCCCACTGAATTTTTTCCCCATCTGCTTCTCTTCCAAGCCAGTCAGCAAACTGGCACAGAGGTTAGTAAGACAATGGCCAGCATCAGGGATATTATACTGTTGGTACCCAGCTGTGATGTGTTTCTAGCACTTATGGTTGATAAAGTTTTCAGGTGGAGCACAGAACTAGGTAGACAATATCTGCTGTCTTCATTGGACCCTATATTTCCTGAGAGACTTGCCCTCCTTCCCTATCCTGGGTCTGTAATGTATTTCTGGGATTTCTGCTTTCATATGAACAGAAAAGGTTTCTGTCTGGTTAGTAGGATCTCTTATCTTTGGCCTGACACAGATTTCCTTCTGCCTCTACCTCCCTCATCCTCTCTGCCAATTCTGTGACTTACCTCTGGGGGAGGCCTCAGGGCTTTACTACCGACATTTGCTGACCAGCATATTGGCAGTAGTTCACTGGGCTGTCTGTCATTTGGATTTTACAGCCACTGCCCAGGTGGAGTCAGAGGATAGATTCTCCTTTGGGTAATAAAAGTTTGTGGCACATGGGGGATCTCTGTTGGTCTTTCATCAGATCAATTAGTTTGTCTTAAGGACAACGGAGGCAGGAAGAAGAGACGATAGCTAATCTCTTTGAAGTCCCTAGTGACGCTAAGGCCAGAGAGCAGCTGATCTTGAGGGGTACATCTCTTTTGCATGCTTAGGATGAAAGAGTTAAGAAATGTAGTAGCCTTAACGCCATCCCAAACTCTTATCTGCATCCCCAGCAGCCTCTTCTCCTTTTAGTTATTTCTAATGTTGGCATAAGAGGAGGTTAAACATGGAATCTAGAATTGGACTGCCTGGATTTGAATCCTGGTTCTTCCTCTAATCTCTTACATGACCTGGGATGAATTTCTTTAAATTCTCTATCCTGTTTCTTTTTTTTTTTTTTTTTTTTTTTTTTTTTTTTTTTTTTTTTTTTTTT
>NW_007726445.1:187581-215402 GCF_000696425.1 Galeopterus variegatus | reverse complement strand
TTTTTTTTTTTTTTTTTTTTTTTTTTTTTTTTTTTTTTTTTTTGTCTTTTTGTCTTTTTTCTGTGTCCGGCAACGGATCGCAACCCTCAGTGCTGTCCCTGCACCGGACCGGGGACCGGCAACGGGATCGCAACCCTCGGCATCGCTCCCGCGCCTCGCTCAGCCAGTGAGCGGGAACCGGTCTGTATGTGGGATCCGAACCCTCGGGCGGGAGCGCCGCCGCGCTTCCCAAGCGGCGCACTATCTAGTGCGCCACCGGGCCGGCCCTATCCTGTTTCTTCATCTGCAAAAAAATAGTTCCTGTTTCAAAGGGCTTTTATGTTCTTCAAATGCAGTAATATATATAATATAAAGTTTGCACATAGTGCCAGTGGATGTTAGGTATTATTATTATTGATGCTATCCTTGCTACTGGTCTTCAGAGGTTGTGGAAAGCTACCTACCTAATTTTTACCCTTTGGATGAGAATCTAACAGGATAGAACTCAGCAGGCTAAGGAGGTTACTAATGAGGTTCCCTAAGGTATTCCTCCAGGAGTCTGATCTTACTAGAGAGACAGAGTGAAAAAAAAAGCTCTAAGGAGAAGGGAAACAATGATTCTCACAGGAGAATTTGGCATGCCCTCCCTCACCTCCCCCAGGGTTGGGTATCCTGAAGGACCCTTCGTTTTTCACTTCTTGGCAGAAGCAAAGGGCATCTCAAAGAAAAGAAAGACGTTTAGTTAAGAAAGTTCATTTTTGGTTCTGTCCATTTTGTCCAGGGCTCTGGTCCCTGTATCCTCTTTCCTTAATACTCCCTTTGCTGCATCTGGCTGGGTCAATACAGGTCTAAAAACCTCTTTGGGATTCTTTCTGGCTTGTTCAACTGAACCCATTCTGCAGTGACCTTTTACTGGCAGATGATAAGCAGATGGCCTCCACCTGGTTTTACTCAGCTTGTGGCATCAAACACTGTGACACTTCCTAAGAAGGGAGGTATGGGGACAGGCATAGGACTAGGAGCCTTGCTTGACAGGCTCTCCTGCCTGATTAGGGGATAGCTTAGTCCCTTTTCTGCACCCTGTATGACAGAGTAAGGGATAGGTTTGAGATAGAGGAGCCCTGTGGAAAGAAAGTATCCAGAATGGAAAGTGTTTCATTGCCACTCAGTATCCCATTGGTGCTGTGTAAGTTTAGGAGACTTGAGGGGCTGGGGGTCCTCTGTGGGTGGGGTCAGGAGCCTTATCCTCAGCTTGCTGGCTTCTCACAAACCTCACTTCTCACAGTGTTACCGGGACTTGGCTCTGGTGAGTCGTGACGGCATGAATATTGTCCTGAATAAAATCAACCAGATACTTATGGAGAAGTACCTGAAGTTGCAGGATACCTGCCGTACTCAGGTAAGACCAGAAAGAAAAGAGAGGATCCAGCTCAAAGGCATAACAGAGAATGGATCCTCTCTTTTAAGGGGAGGGAGGGGAAGGAGGAATTGGGGATAACACACCCCTGCTATTGTGCACCTAAATTGTAATGTGATTGAATTATCTCCTTTCTCAAACTCATGGGCCCTGCCCTTCATCTGTTTTTCTTCTCTCCTTTAGTTGGTGTGGTTGGTACGAGAACTAGTGAAGAGTGGGGTTCTGGGAGCTGATGGTGTTTGCATGACATTTATGAAGCAGATTGCTGGTGAGTTTGATGGCAGGAGCACAAAAAAGAAAGGAGAGGAGCCCAGAGACTAAATCCAGACAATGGAAAATGATTAAGTGCCTAAGGGACTTGATTCCTGGGTTGCTTAGACTCTTTCCTTCTGATATAGATGTCTTCTAGCCAAATATGTTACAGAAAGAAATTGCTTAAAAAATCACAGGGAGCCTTTTGAAGCACCAAATGTTCATTTTCTTTCCTGCCAAACCCAGGACCTGACAGAATATTTGGCCTATTTTAGCCAGTCTTCACTCTGGGGTTTTATGGTATATTGGATCAGGAAAGAGTGAAGAGAGAAATGAGGGCAAATAATTTGTTTCTGTGTTATTATGCTTTTAGAAATCCAGACATCTTTTTTGGCTCCACTCCCGTGTTCTGAACACTTGTTCCCTAATAATTATGACATCTAATTGGGGCCAGTTTGAGGGACAGACTATGTCACAGAACAGACCCTGACATTTAGGTTTTATTATCATCTTGGCATTGGTCACATTTGTCTGGGCCACTGAATATCCAAGAGGCCTGCCCATGCTACCTCTTCTGCTCCCAAGATTGCATGTGTTTGTTTAAAAATGACCCTGCTGGGCTGGCCGGTTAGCTCACTTGGGAGAGTGTGGTGCTGATAAAACCAAGGTCACAGGTTCAGATCCCCCATACCATCCAGCTGCCAAAAAATAAAAACAAACAAAAACAAGCAAAAAAAAGATCTGGCTGATTAGTTCAGTTGGTTAGAGTGCAGCATTATAACACCAACGTCATGGGTTCAGATCCCTGTATCAGCTGACTGCGTAAAAATGACCCTGCCACTCTACCTCACCATTTGCCCATTGATGCTTTGCCACCTCTTTAGGATTTTTTTATAGTACTGATGCTCCAAGTTTGATTTGTATGAATCTTAATCTATGTAACGTGTGACTACGTGGACATTGAATTTTTTCATTGGGACCTGGGGCAAGGCATAGCACTGTTGTGCTGGCTATTTTTATCCTTTCTCCTGGCACTTTCTTCCCTGTTTGGCACTCACAGCCCCCACTTCTCATCCCAAGACTTTGGTCTGGTGTTGCTGCATGTTAATTTTGCCCCAGGAAGTTCCATAGCAAGTACTGAAGACTGGTACCTGGAAACAAGAAACCCTTGGCCTGTTGTGAGCCTGAGCACAGGACTTGGAACATCCAGATGCTGGACTGCAACTGTTGCCTGCCACCTGCACCTCTCAGGCCCTTTCTGAGATATCCTTTCTTTCCAACTGTGGGCTTCTCATGTTTCCTCAGACATTCCTTTCGAAGGGCCAAAGTGTTCCCACTCCAACTCCTAGTCTATAGAAAAGTAGCAGCTCTGGTTTCTGGAAAAATCCAGAACCTTTCTTTTCCTTCTGTCTGGAGGCAAGAGAGGAAACTTTAAAGCCTGACAGAACAGAAAGCAGTTTATTCTAGCACTCAGGACAGTAATGATGGAGTAATAGTTAGGATGCACCAGCAGGATGGGTGAAGAGATGCGTTGGATTAGCTGAGTTGCTAATCAGAGCTATTCGGATTTTCTGTTTTTCTCCCTTTGAAACAGGTGGAGATGTTACGGCCAAAAATATCTGGTTGGCAGAAAATGTTCTGGATATTCTGACGGAACAGAGGTAGAGTCCACCATGAAGGGTGGGGCAAGATCCAGATACAGCCAGCAGGGTATGAGTGGGAGAAATGGGGATGAAAGGATTGTGTGGGCCAAGAACACCTTAAGTTAGAGAGGGGGAGGGAGAGACAAATGTATTGGTTGCAAGTGAAGAAATTAATGCCGTGATATGGCACAAGAGATGAAGGAGTGGGAAAGGAGGTCTTTGCTAAAATATCTCAGAGCCCAGGAAAAACTGGTTTCATCTGATAAAGGTTTATTTTTGATCCAGACCTCCTTGGAATGTTTATCTTTGGCGGGGAGGAGGGGGTGTGTGGAATGAGCTCAGCGGAGTGGGGCCAGCCAACCATCCAGGGCCTGGCAGGTACCCCTTTTCTCCCTTCCAAATCTCTCGATCAAACTCATGCTTTCTTTTTGATGTGACATAGGGGATGGATGGGGGTGAGGAGGTAATAGAGATCAATGAATCCTGCTGGAGTTTGCATATAGGGCTTGGAAGTTCTAGTGGTAGAGAACTCATGGGAGGGGCATATTGGGCTTTCTGGCTGATTCTTTCCCTTCTCCATCAAAGTAAAGGACCAGAAAGTTTATGAGGGCTGTTTCATATTTGAACTTGTCTGGGGACTTCCTCCTGGTCCTGTGCACTCAGTCTTCCTATTTCTTGATTTCAGAGTCTCTTTCTGGGTGAGGATACCATAGGAGTCAAATGATTGAGAGGACTGATAGTATCCATATTATCTACAGTTGAGAAGAATGAACCTCCCATTATTCAAATTTGTGAAAGATGGCTTGTGTTCTGGGCTCTGCCCAAGCCTGAGCCATGCCAGGCCTGCTCTGCAGTGCCACCTAGTGTTCGGGACATAGATGTGCAGCTACATCTGGGCCTGGATGCAGTAGCTCATGAGATCCTAGCAGTTTCTTACCAGGTCTCTGTGCTTCTCTAATTCTGGGTCAAAGGGTCTCACTTTTCATCTCTCTCTTTCTCTTCATTACACCATTCCAGGATTCAGATATATTTGTCACCTCTTCTAGTAATCTTCCTATGAAGTGATTTTTCTTATTTTATTTCTGGAGCCAGATACTCCTGTCCCCATTTCTTTCTTTCTTTTTTTTTTTCTGATGGCTGAGTGGTATGGGGATCCAAACCCTTGACCTTGCTGTTATGATACTTGTCTCCATTTCTTAAAGCTAAATTTCCTGTATAAGTGTTAAATAACAGCCAGATAACTGTCCAACCTTTTCTCCTACCCTCCAAAAAACTCATACCTTTTGGTGAAAATGAGTTCCTAGGAGTTAAAACTGTGGCCTCCTCCACACCCTCTTTTTCACTCCCTTCCAAATGTTTCTAAGGCCCTGGAGTTAAAAGGTAGCCAGTGGGGAGTTTTCCCCTCCCAGTATCCTTGGCAAGTGCTTTCATTCTGTGAAAGGAAAAGGCCAGAGTCTTTTAATTAAGTGGCTTGAGCACTTTTCCGGAATAAGGATGTTGCCTGGTTGGATTAATTAGACTCTGTTTTCTTCTAGTTCCCTGCCTTCCAGCAGGGTTTCCAAAGCCATTACAAACTCTTTGCTTAGGGGAGGCAACTCCCTAATTTTGGCACTTAGAGACAACATTAGGGTTTTAGGAATCTCCCCACCGTGTTTTTCTCCCTGTCCCTTTTAAAGCAGCGGGGAAGAAATAATTCTTTTGTTACCTCCTTTTTCCCTAGGGAAATTCTACAACTCCTGCAAAAATAGGCTTTGCCATCTAAAATCAGGTTCTTTTTTTCAGGTTGTTATTTAGAGCAGGTGACTTGTTGTATGGGAGTAGGGTCAGTGGCTAGACAGCCAGGGAAAGGTTTGTGGGCATGGTAAGCTGCCAATGACAAGCATGATAGAAGGGTTAGCACAGTGTGTTCTAAGAACTCCAGAGTTCTGAGAAGATCTTGGGAATCCCCAGAGGTCCTTCTACCATACTGACTTACATCATATTGACTGCTGACTTAGGGACACTTAGACAACTTTTTCCCCATTGTCTGAGCTGGGCAGAAGCTGTGGCTTATCTCTGTCCCTAGTACCTCACACATGGCTTGCCACATGATAGCAGTCAGTAAATGTTTGAATGAGTGAGTCAGCAGACAAAATTATTTTATTGGGAGCCAAGTAGTTATGTGGTAAGAAGAGATTGCTTTCATTCAGCACTTATCTTTTGGGCACCTGGTAGAGAAAATTAGGAAGTTGTCCTTACCTTAGCCGGTTGATAGTCCAAGATAGATGATAACAGTATGAGCGAGCAGCCATAAATCCAAAGAACCTACTTCCAGTGTCTAAGCATCAAACATGTCTGGGGCACTGGAGCCAGGTCCAGGGGAGTGAATTGGGAGGGTAGTAGGTCTAGACAGGGTAAAGGTGCCAGTGTCTTTCCTCTCTGCAGGGAATGGGTACTAAAGAGCAGCATCCTCATTGCCATGGCTGTTTACACATACCTCCGCCTCATTGTTGACCACCATGGGACCGCCCAGCTCCAGGCCCTGCGGCAGAAGGAAGTGGACTTCTGCATCTCACTGCTTCGGGAACGGGTGAGGGAGTAGGACAAAAACAGTATGGGGAAGTGAGACTCAGGATGGGATTCCGCTATAGGTTTTGTACATCTGGGCCAGAGATGCCTTGTTAGAGATGGAGGTGGTTCAAGATCCAGTGATTTTCATCATTCTTAGATGAGGGTAAAAAGGAGGAGGAATCAGTGTGGAATAGCCCTAGTGCCTAGAAGTGCTACCTATTATGCCGGCACCCTGAGGATTCTCCTGATCAGCCTCATGGACACTGTGGACACCACAGACACAAGCTGTCCTTGTGTGCTCACTGTTACCTGCCCACATGGGTAATTGCCATGGGCAAGTGGGATTATGAGTTGTCTACTATCAGATCTCCCAAAAGAGATATCCTAGAACTATGCAAATATGGTAGCCACTGGACACATGTGGTGATTTAAATTAAAATTCATTAATATTAGATAAGACTTTAAAATTCAGTTCTTTAGTTGTATTAGTCACATGTTGCTAATGGGTATTGTTTGGGCTATACAGATATATATGTCCTTTCCTTTAACACAGAATGTTCTGTTGGACAGATAGTTTCAGGGTAGGTTTTCTGGGGCTTAATTTACCAATCTGTCCTTTTGTAATCTTAGTTTCCCTTGAACTGAATTGAAACAGTTCTGGGTGGTGAGGAGACTAGATTAATGTGAAAGCCAGCAGGGCTTCAGCACTTCCCAGTAACCTCTCATCCTTGATATCAGACCCAGCTGCCAGCTCTCTTCACCATAACAGCTAGGAGCCAATCTCTTGGCTCCAGAAGGAATCATTTAGTCCCTTCGACCCTCTTTCCTTCCCTCCCTAGAACATGTTGTCCCTTTGTCCTCCCTCTAGCAGGTAAACAATCATGTTTTTATTCTCTTTCCTGTCCCCTCCTTCCTCCTCCCCATCAAGTTCATGGAGTGTTTGATGATTGGCCGGGACCTTGTAAGACTACTTCAGAATGTTGCTAGGATACCAGAATTTGAACTGCTTTGGAAAGATATTATCCATAATCCTCAGGCCTTGAGTCCTCAATTCACAGGTAAGCAAGGCCTGGGAATCCTGTCCTTGGGAGATGGGAGGTCAGTGTATATGTCCTGATTGAATCAAGAGGGCAGAGGTTGGTGGGCAGGAGAGTTGTTAGTCGTCAGATTTAGGAAGCTTGGGATGGGGAAGACTTTGCCAGATACGGCTGGATATGTGAATGGCAGAGGTGCAGAACAATTGATATGATTCCTAGACAGCCCCTTACATGGCTGTCGTTACTCCTAAGAAAAAAGTGAGACAGACAACTGTGATCTCCTCCTCCCCTCCTAGCAGCTCCTTGGCTCAGGAGGTAAGCCGATGACCAGTTTCCAGCTTCACTGAGTCTGGCAGGAAGTCAGAGGTAAACTTGTGAGACTGAGTCAGCAGAGGGGCTGGAATTTGTAAGAGAAGGCGTCTCCCTGGGAGAAGTCTTGCTTCTAATTATAAGGATCTAGCTTGGCCAAAAACCTCTTTGGAGGAGGGAAAGAGTCTCTGTTTGCCTCCCCTGAGAAGATTCTTTTCATATCCCATTCCCTTTCCCAGAGTTCTATTCCACTGTGGTCTAAAAAATAACTGTAGAGCTTTGCTCCCCACCCCACCTGCAGCACATGTGTGTACACACATACACAAACACACACACAGTCAAACTCAGACTGAAAGCAGTTGTACAGGACCTGGGAAGTCATGAAAGGAGAGGAACATGCTGGGGTTACCTTATATTGTACTACTCTTACATCGAACATGTCCCGAGTTGCTTTCAGTGTCTTCTCTGTGTTAGGCACACATATGTTAACTCATTCAATCCTCAGGACAGCCTTATAAGATGGGTTTTTTACTTTCCACATTTATAAATAGAGAAGCTGAGGTTCAAAGGGTTTGAGTAATTTGCTCAAGGCAACACAGCTAGTAAGTGACAGAGGTAGGATTTGTATCCAGGTCTTTCCAACTCCACAGCTTGTGCTTATGCCATAACACTACAATGATCCCAGGATACAGTGATGGAACTATCAGGAGCAGGAAGAGAAACTAGGGTTTCCCATATATTCCCCTTAATTTTCCCACTCTTTGCCTACTGGAGTAATATGGATAGAGGTTCTGGAAGGTAAGCAGACGAGGGGAATTAATATAGCTGGGTCCTGGGGATGGTGGTTGGTTGGAGCAGAACACAGAGAGGGTGGTTAGAATTCCCACTTGTACCTATGCTTGACCTTTCTTGGTCTTGTCTTGGAATTTCCCCATGAGCAAGACCACTGGCCATTAGTACCTCACCCAGATTCCCCACCTGCTTTCAGTTCCTTTTGATCCTCAGGCTTCTCCCTTTTTCTTCCCTTCCACACTTGGTTCAGGTATCCTACAGCTTCTTCAGTCAAGAACATCCCGAAAATTCCTAGCATGTCGTCTAACCCCAGACATGGAAACTAAGCTCCTCTTCATGACATCCCGGGTAAGCTAACCTATTGTAGCAAGAAGAAGAGTGGCAGGTGCTAGCTGGGCTTCTTGCTTTGATCTGCAGATCTGTTACCATTGAGTACTGACTGGTGGAGTGGTGGCTAAGTGGGTCCCCCTGATCTAACCTGGCTGCTGGTCACTTTCTTCTTTGTTCATTCTATGCCTGTGCATTGGGCATGGTGTTAAGAATTGGGGGTAGAGTGTTGAATAAGAGAAATACAATTCCAGTTCTTGTGAAGCTTTCAGTCTATCTAAAGCATCATTAAACCAAGTATTTGTGTGCAAATAATATTATTTACAAGTTATGAAATGTGCAAAAAAAAAAAAAATAGAGTAATAGTGTTCATTCTGAGAAATCCAGGGTTCTTCCAGAGGAACCGTGAGCTCTCAGAAAAAGAGCCTTTTGGTGTCCAGACACGGCTGAATTACGGCAGAATTGCTTGAGGAGCATTTTAAAGATGTAGCTTCCTGGATCCCACTCTCCCAGAGAATCTGATTGAGGAATCTGTTTTTAGCAGACTTCCCAGGCAATTCCTCTGCAGCTAGTCTGGCATTAGGGTACCATTGCCTTAGCCAGCTTTTGGTTTCCCAGGTCATCCACAAAAGCTGTCTAGATCTGTGCTATCCCATGTGGTAGCCCCTAGTCATATGTTGCAATTTAAATTTACATTAGTTAAAATTAAGTAAAATTTTAAATTCACATCTCAGTAGCAGTAGCTACATTTCAAGTGCTCTGTAGCCACCAGAAAGTTCTGCTGGACAATGTTAGTCTAGATTTTTTTTGTTTCTTTGTTTTGCCTTTCTGCTTTATTTTGGTTGATTTCTTTTGACAGGGGAATAGAAGAAGAGGAAAACCAGGCCCTTCTCCCTATTTAGTGTTGCTATTTGTAACCATTTAGGGTCTGTTTGTGGGAAGGACTTGCAGCAAGAACATTGGGAGAGTCTGTGCTTCGGATAATGGAAAGGAGACTTTAGAGACAGTATGAGCTAATGAATAAATTGTGGGAAGAAATGGAAGTCTAAGTCAAGCCTAGAGTTGAATGGTGCTCATTTTCCTCTGCCCAGGGATCCCACCCTCCCTTCCATGTTTCTTTTTCCAACTTGCCCTTCCCTCAGGTACGATTTGGTCAACAAAAGCGATACCAAGATTGGTTCCAGCGCCAGTACCTGTCAACCCCAGACAGTCAGTCTCTGCGCTGCGACCTCATTCGCTACATCTGTGGGGTAGTCCACCCTTCTAATGAAGTCCTCAGTTCAGATATCTTGCCCCGATGGGCCATCATTGGTTGGCTCCTGACAACATGTACGGTGAGAGCTGGGCCATGGGGTAAAAGATATTGGGTAGTGAATGGTGCCTCTTCCATTGTGTTTCCTATATTTCTATGCCTCTTCCTTTTTTTTTTTTTTTTTTTTTCCTTTTTGTCTTTTTTTGTGTCCGGCAACGGATCGCAACCCTCAGTGTCGCACCCGTACCGGACCGGGACCTGCAACGGGATTGCAACCCTTGGTGTTGCGCCCGCACCTCGCTCAGCCAGTGAGCGGGAACCGGTCTGTATGTGGGATCCGAACCCTCGGCGGGAGCGCCACCGCACTCCCAAGTGGTGCACGGTAGCAGTGCGCCACCGGGCCGGCCCTCTATGCCTCTTCCTGACTCTCCCGGGCCATCTGACCCCTAAGCCCTTCCTTCCTTCACTCTGGTCCTCCTGAATGTCTCAGCCTTTTACCCCTCTTTCCTTTGTATCTCTAGAAATTTACTTACACTCCTTATTTCCATCTGAGTTTGGGGTTGAACAGGTTTACCCTACCCCTTTACTGCCAATCCCCAAAGCCTGGATTTCTGAGGCATCCCTTCCTTTTTCCTTTTAGCTTCCAGAAACCACATGTGGTTATTTCTCTGAATTGTTCTTTTCTCAGATTCAGGGCTTACATTCTTCAAACCTTCATTTCCAGGCCTTTTGGCATCGGCTTTGGATAATTTCCTTCTCCAAATGTAGTGAATTCACAGTGGAGCCATTTCCTTTCTAGCATTTTCCTCCCTGTGCCTAGGGTGGGAAACTATCCATTCTCTGGCATCCAGCTGCCTCCTGACGTCTCCCAATAGTGTTCCCCTCCCCCATCTGACTAGGTGCTTGGAATGTGCTGATTCAGATATGACAACAGGCTATTCCTAGGGGGGTCTCTTCTTCAGGAATGTGCCTGGAAAGCCCAGCAACAGCAGCCGAGGGCTAGTTTGAGTGTTGCCTCAGCTCAGGGGTAATGAGTGAACTCCTAAATCCAGATATTCTTTCTTATGGGCTTGAATGTGTACTATTGGATGTATGAAGAACCCAGGCCAATCCCCATCCCTTTGCTGGTAAAACTACGGGGTACTTATATACCACATAGACTCAGGTGCCCCTCATCCCTGTGGGCATTCCATCCTGTTTCACTAGGAGCTGAATTTCATAGATGGGACAGTTAATTCAGCCCTGGAATCTGCCTTGGGCTTCTGAAGGGGAGGGAGCTGCTTAATGAAACTAGCTCTCTTTTTTTCCCCCTTTTTCTTTTCCAGTCAAATGTTGCTGCCTCTAATGCCAAGCTGGCTTTGTTTTACGACTGGCTGTTCTTTAGTCCAGACAAGGATAGCATTATGAACATAGGTATGTGACCAAGATCAGGCAGTGCCCCTTCCCATCCCCCAAGCTCCCACTGTCTTGCCCTAGTGATAGCAATCATAAATCTCAGGGCAGTGTGCACTGGAGGCAGCTTATCTGGGAGCAGTTCCATTGTTCCTCATCAGTTCTCCCTTGACCTAGAAGGAAAGTTGCTTTAATGAGGCCAAGCAATCACTCCACCCCCTTTTCCGCACAGCTTATATGCTTGGGCTTCGGGTGGGGTAGGCCTAGGCAGAGGAAAAAGCTGTACCACATTCTGCTTTTCCACTCCTACATCTCTCTTCTCTAAGCTGAATGCTGGGGACAAGAAGGGAGATGAGGGCTCAGAGCTTGGGGGACTGTCTGCTCTTGGGTCTGCTCAGGGGGAATGGAGGGGAATAGATACAGCACTCCCCAGTGCCATTCATGTTATTTGACATCCCATTTTGTGGAGATAGAAACAGACTTTGTCTGATGTGGGGGGGACCCTTTAATTCTACATTCTCCAGAACCAGCCATCCTGGTCATGCATCACTCCATGAAGCCCCACCCAGCCATCACTGCCACGCTCCTGGACTTCATGTGCCGTGTAAGTGCCATAGCCCTCTTTTCTCCCCATTCCTGGATGAGCATAGTTAAGTGTATCTCCCCTAAGTGGTCATGGATCTTATTCCCCAAGTCAGTGAATGCTTCCCTTTCATTTCCCACTGTCTCCAGTTGGATTTTCTCATGTATCCATGGGGTTTCTCAATTACAGGGATGATGACTCAAGGTAGAACCTAGTCTCCTTGAGGAATAGCCAGGTCCAGTTAATTTCCTATTTTAATGGCCTGGAATGGTCAGGAACAACACTCCAGCCCTCTCTACAGCCATACTCCCCAGTGTCCCTTGATCAAAACTAAAGCATCTTCTTAGATCTAGTTCAGCAGAACACTCTGGATGGAGAGTCTGTGCTCATTCTCTCTTCCCCTTCTTCCCTTCCAGATCATTCCCAACTTCTATCCACCATTGGAGGGCCACGTGCGGCAGGGTGTCTTTTCCTCTCTCAACCACATTGTGGAGAAACGCGTCTTGGCGTAAGGAGTTTATTTGGGGGTTGGGGGCAGTTTTCCCATTTTTCACTAGGTCCAGCTACCTATATAGATCAGACACATCCAGATATTGCCATACCACTGCTGAACCTTTACCTTGACAGGTATAGAAAGTACTGACTCAACCTCAGACTGCTGGCATATGTCCTCTTGATTCTTAGAGGAATTTCTCTCTTGCTGTCATATTATGAAGGACTCCAAATGCCTTCCTATCCCTGTTGACCCCTTCCAAGGATCTGCGTATGGCCCGGTCATATTGATTGGGCATAGACCTATCTCTCTTTTTTTTTTAAAATAATTTATTTTATTTATTGAATCAAAATCAATTATACATATTTTGGGGGTTGAACATTGAGATATGTTGATTAAATAAGTATTACTAGCATATATATTGTTACAAGTCACAATTATTCTTTATGCCCCTTGTCCAACCTCTCCCCTTCCCCCATTCCCTCCCCCTCCCCCCCCTAATTGCCTAGATTTCTTCTCTCCTTCTGAAAGAATAATGGTTACTCTGTTAACTTGTTACCTAGATGATCTGTCCAATACTGAGAGGTGTGATCAGGTCCCCCAATATTATCATAGAGCAGATGCTTCTGTCACTCTGAAATGGGTTTTGTGGAAAGAGACATCCTCTTCTTTTCTTTTTCTCTGCTGGTGACTCTTCTTATATGAATGCACTCCAGTGGTTGGCGGACCATCTACGTGGTGGCTGTGCCGTCTAGCCGCTTTTGCAGCAGCCATGGTTATTGTGGTGACTGTGGTGGGCCACCCACGTGGGGGTGCTGTTTTTGGCATGCCCCTTGACACTGGCAGTATGCCTGGTTGTGGGGTGTGTTTGGTCCCCTTCTCCTTGCCTTGGGTCCCCTGGTAGGCCCCAAGGTGTTGGCATGTTGTGCCTGGTTGTGGGAGGGTGGTCTGGTCCCCGACTCCATACCCTGGGTCCCTGGGTGGGCCCCAAAGCACAGGCTCAGTGTGCCTGGTTATGGGAGGGTGGTCTGGTCCCCTTCTCCATGCCTTGGGTCCCTGGGCAGGGCCTAAGGTGCTGGCGTGGTGTGCCTGGTTGTGGGAGAGAGGTCCAGTCCCCTTTTCCATGGCTCAGGTCCCCGGGTGGGCCCTGAAGCGCTGGCTCAGTGTGCCTGGTTGTGGGAGAGGGGTCCAGTCCCCTTCTCCATGCCTCAGGTCTCCAGGCAGGCCCTGAGGCACTGGTGCAGTGTGCCTGGTTCTGGGAGAGAGGTCCAGTCCCCTTCTCCATGCCTCAGGTCCCTGGGCGGGCCCTGAAGCACTGGTGCGGTGTGCCTGGTTGTGGGAGAGAGGACCATTCCCCTTCTCCTTGCCCCGGTTCGCTGGGTGGACTCCGAGTTGCTGGCATGTTGTGCCTGGTTGTGGGAGAGAGGTCCAGTCCCCAACTCCATACCCAGGGTCCCTGGGTGGGCCCCAAGGCGCAGGCTCCGTGTGCCTGGTTGTGGGAGGCTGGTCTGGTCCCCTTCTCCATGTCCCGGGACCGTGGGCATAGACCTATCTCTAACTCCATGTCGAGTTAGAAATGAGGAGCTCTGATGTTGATTTTTTTTTTTTTTTTAAAGATGACCGGTAAGGGGATCTTAACCATTGACTTGGTGTTGTCAGCATCATGCTCTCCCAAGTGAGCTAACTGGCCATCCCTATATAGGGATCCGAACCCGTGGCCTTGGTATTATCAGCACCACACTCTCCCAAATGAGCCATGGGCCAGCCCTCTGATGTTGACTTTCATTCATGTTCCCCATTAGACACTTGGCTCCCCTATTTGACAACCCTAAATTGGATAAAGAGCTGCGGGCAATGCTGAGAGAGAAGTTTCCTGAGTTCTGCAGCTCACCCTCCCCACCTGTGGAAGGTAGGAGCCCTCCTATTCCTTCACCTGTGTCAAAAGAGGATGAGGACATCCAGGGCTCTCAGACTAGATCCCTGTTTAGGATGTTGTCCCTGCGCAGTTCTCCAGCTCTATGATACTGTCTATCTCAGTTTTTCCTTCCCTGGTTTTTTCATTTTTGTGTTGTCTCTCTTTGTCTTCTCTCTCTTCATCTAATTTTATCTGACTTTTGCTTATCTTTCTTGCTCTCTTAACTGTTTATTTTCTCTTATTAACCTCTTCTCAGTAGGTAGAAGGCTTTCATGGAATGTGTGTTTATCTCACTAACTTTGCAACTCTCTTCTCTCTTCGCAGCCCTAGGCTCTGGCCCCTGATGAGAAGTTGTCTTGTTGGGTCTCAAATCTTGCTCCCAATTTCAGACTGCCATCTCCCGTTATGTGTGTGCACACACACACTTTTTTTGTTTTGGGATAAGGGCAGTAGTTCCAAACTTGATTTGTTTGTTTTTGTGGCTGTCCAGTAAGGGGATCCTACCCTACCTCTTGACCTTGGTGTTAATAACACCGTGCTCTAACCAACTGAGCTCACCAGCCAGCCCCCAACTTGGTTTTAAATTAAAGATCACTTAGGACTGTCCCCGGTCTTACTCTACTCACTTATCCTGGGCTAAGCATAGAGGAGTCATGCCCTGTGTTGCGCTTATTCCTGGCAGCATGCCTCTGCAAGTTGTGGAGAGTTGTGAGGACAAGAGGTTTGTCTTTCCAGGTTCTGTTCCATTAGGTTGTAAGCTGCTTATTCTCCCACTTGCCCTCCAGTCTCCCCTTCCCAGAAGCACAAGGTATGTTAGAGGACACAGATGCCTTTTCTTTCTTTACTCCCAAGTCAAAATTGAGGAACCAGTTTCCATGGAGATGGACAACCATATGTCAGATAAGGATGAAAGTTGCTATGACAATGCAGAAGCAGCCTTCAGTGATGACGAGGAGGAACTCAACAGCAAAGGTGAGACTTAGCAGCAAAGGTTCAGGGTTGTGTCAATACTGATAGGACCTATTCATAGGAGCAGTCTCTCTATCATCTTTGCCCCTGTGTATTAAAGTTCTTTTAACAGGGTTTTTGGATGTGTCTCCAGGGTACAGAGCCCTGCACTTAACTCTGAAGGCAGAAGGGGAAAAAGAAGTGGTTCCAGCCTTTTATTGTAAGGGCTAGGACATATGTGCATTCAGGGAGATGCTTAAAGAAGTCACACAGGATTGAGTGAGCAGAGGCACACTGAGGGCATGTGAGGAAGGGACAGATGGTTCAGGGAAGTGTTTCTGTTGGCGTCCAGGCAAACTGACTTCTTTCCTAAATCACTCCTTTCAGGAAAAAAGAGAGAGTTTCGCTTCCACCCTATCAAGGAGACAGTTGTGGAGGAGCCAGTTGATATCACCCCTTACCTTGACCAGTTGGATGAGTCCCTAAGGGATAAAGTACTCCAGCTACAGAAAGGGAGGTGGGTACAGACATTCTCTCAACCTTGGGATGTCCAGCCCTGGGCTGTGTACCTGGTGCTTAGTGGGTGTGGCAGTATGATAGAGGTTGGAGGGAAACATAATGGGGGTGCACAGAGAGGTAGTTGAAGCTTCATGAGAGCTGTCTTCTTCAGTTTACTTTGGGGAATATGGGCTGGGCGTGGCACAACCTCATCCCCTAACACCTCGGTTCCCACTTCATAGGTTCTGGAGAGAGGAACCTCTATGAATCAAGGCAGGATTGATGGGGATTTCCCTTTTCTTTGGGCCTCTGCCCAGAGAGCAGCAAATTCTGCCCTAATGCCCCTCCCACCCAAGCCAGGATTTTACACAGATCCTTTTGTTTTGTTACTGTGCATATGAGTCTGTTTTTTGCACACTGTTCTCTGTGTGTCCTGCCCTCTGCTATCATTTATGTCTCTGGGATTTCCTCTCATTTCTGTACTGCAGTGATACGGAGGCCCAGTGTGAGGTCATGCAGGAAATCGTGGACCAGGTCCTGGAGGTGAGGAGGAACCCAATCCCTTAGGGAGGAAGTGCCCAGCCAGCCCAGCTTAGAGCTCCCCATGCAGATGTCTCCTGGGGAAGCTGACTCCCTCCTTCCCCTACCCCAGATGGGTCCCCTTTGATTAGGTTGGGAGGCGTAGCTTGCTGATCCTACAGGTGGAAGCAGATGAGTTCAGAGGCTTTGGTAGTGGGGACAGTAAGGCTTGGGTCTAGGTAGTGATATCCCCTCCCTTGTCTCACCACTCAGGAAGACTTTGACTCGGAGCAGCTGTCTGTCCTTGCTTCCTGCCTACAGGAACTCTTCAAGGCCCACTTCCGAGGGGAGGTGCTGCCTGAGGAGATCACCGAGGAGTAAGACTCATCTTCCCCGTGAACCCCTGGGCCTTGGGAGCCAGAAGTGTGTTCCTGTAGCCAAGTCCACGAGGCATCTTGCTGTGGACTTGAGAAAAATAATCTGTTCACTTGGCGTTTTTATTCTCACATGTCTGATTCATATAACAAGGATTTTTTTTACCTGCTGGACACCATGTGTACTTGGGCAGTGGGCTAGCATCCCCTCCTTATGCTTCCAGCCTCTGCTGCTGGGCCCTGTAGCTCTAACCTTTGCTGCTTCAAGTGGGATTGGACCCTGGCCTGGATTCTCCCTGAAGGGCAAGAATCTCACCTTCAATGATGATGACAACATTAGATTGTGGTTCCATGTTTGGAACCTGTTTCTCTGTTACCCAGCCTCTGGGGTAGCAGGAAGTTTGCCTTTTGGGTAGAAAAGGAGCAGTCTGGCATCTAGCCTCAAGCTGATCCTCCATAACATGTGCCTGCACCTCCTCTTCCTCCTCTAACTTGGACTCTCATATCTTAACCTCCCCTTGTAGGTCCCTGGAGGAGTCTGTAGGGAAGCCTCTCTACCTAATATTTAGGTAAGCACCCAGCTATAGGAGATGCTGCTCTGCCTCCGTCCTCTCTAACAGCATACACATGCTCCTGTCCTGGTGTAGTGGGGACTCCCTTTCCAGGAAGGAGTAAGTTATGCAGTGGGCACAGACAGCACATGCCATCCACAAGCTCCAAAGGAGAGTCTGTGCTAGGTAAAGCTCTTGTCTTCTCCCATCCCCACCTCCAGGAACCTATGCCAGATGCAGGAAGACAACAGCAGCTTCTCTCTGCTTCTGGACCTTCTCTCTGAGCTATATCAGAAGCAGCCCAAGATTGGCTACCACCTGCTCTACTACCTGAGGGCCAGGTGGGTATGGTCCCCACATTTCAGAAGGTGTCAGGAAGCATCCTGGAGAGCCTCTCTTCTCCTACACACTGACTCCTTTACCCTTGGCTGTCATCACTAGGGCTTTTCATGTTTTTGGTTTTTTGTGTAATAATAACTTTTAAGATATAATTCACATACCATAAAATTTACCCTTTTAAGATGTACAATTCAGTGGCTTTTAGTATATTCACAGAGTTGTATAACTGTCACTACTATGTAATTTGGAACATTTTCATCACCCCAAAAAGAAACTCCTCACCTGTTAGCAATTACTTCTCCATTCTCCCCTTCACCCACCCCCTAGCAACCATTGATGGGTTTCCCATCTCTACAGATTTTCTTAGTCTGCATTTCATTTAAATGGAATCATACAATGTATGACTCACATTTATCATTTAGCATATTTTCAAGATTCATCCATGTTGTAACACGTCAAATCTTCATTTCTTTTTATGGCTGAATAATATTCCAGTGTATGGATATAGTACATTTTGTTTATCTGTTAATGGACATTTGGGTTGTCTCCATTTTTTGGCTGTCACAAATGGAGCTGCTGTGAACATTCATGTACAAGTTTTTGTGTGGCCATATGTTTTCAGTTGTCTTGGGTATATACATAGGAATGGAATTATTGGATCATATGGTAACTTTATTTTTACATTGGTGAGGAACTGCCAAACTGTTTTCCAAAATGGCTGCAACTATTTTACATTCCCACCAGCAATGTGTTGTAAGAGTTCTAGTTTGTCCACATGCTCCCCAACACTTGTTATTGTCTGGCTTCTTGATTCCGGCCATCCTAGTGGGTATGAAGTGGTATTTCACTGTGGTTTTGATCTGCATTTCCCCAATGGCTGTGATGTTGAGCATCTTTTCATGCGCTTATTGGCCATGTGTATATTTTCTTTGGAGAAATGTCTCTCCAAATCCTTTTCTCATTTTTAATTAGGTTATTTGTCTTTTATTTTATTTTATTTTTTTTGTCCTTTTTGGAGACCGGCCGCACCGCGCTCAGCCAGTGAGCGTTGTGAGCGCAGCGGCCATCCCTATATAGGATCCGAACCCACGGCGGGAGCGCTACTGCACTCCCAGCGCCGCACCCTCCCAAGTGCGCCACTGGCTCGGCCCAGTCTTTTATTATTGACTTTTAAGAGTTTATATATGCTGGATACATGTCCCTCATCAGATAGATATATGATTCGTAAATATTTTCTCCTATTCCGTGGGTTGTCTTTTCACCTTTTTGATGGCACCCTTTGAAACATAAAAGTGTTAAATTTTTATGAACTCAAAATTATATATTTTTTTGGGCCGGCCCGGTGGCGCACTGCTACAGCGCACCGCTTGGGCCGCGCTCCCAGCAAGGGTTCGGATCCCACATACAGACCAGTTCCCACTCACTGGCTGAGCGAGGTGCGGGGGCAACACCGAGGGTTGCGATCCCGTTGCCGGTCCCAGTCCGGTACGGGCGCGACACTGAGGGTTGCGATCCGTTGCCGGACACGAAAAAAGACAAAAAGGAAAAAAAAAATTATATATTTTTTTCTTTTGTCACTTGTGCTCTTGGTGTCATAAAAATTTACTTCTGTTTTCTTGTAAGAGTTGTATGGTTTTAGTTCTTAAATAGGCCTATAAGTCATTTTTTTGGTTTTGTTTTGTTTATTTTTATTATTTATTTTTTCATTGTACATGGTTTTGTTTTGGTTTTTGTTTTGGTTTTTTTTTTTTGGTGGCTGGCTGGTATGGGGGCATTGTACATGTTTATGGGGTATAATTTATTGTTTCAATATGTGCATATATTGTATAATGATCGAATCTGAATAGTTAGCATATCTATCACCTAAACATTTATCATTTTTTTGTGATTATAACATTCAAGACCTAAAGCCATTTTGAGTTAAGTTTTATATATGGCATGAGGTGTTACTGCATTATGACTAGAGCCCAGAAAGCAAGAGAGAAAGCTTTTTCCAACCTGACTCGAGCCCTTTCTCTCCTGTTCTTGACTCTCATAACTCAGTAGCTTTACTGTTGTGATTGGAGCCCTGGGGAAGGATGGGGAGAAAGAGGAGTATCTCCTAGTTCCTGTAAGTTGTCAAGCCCTTGGGGAAGGCAGGGGAGGAACATGAGACAGGTTAGCACAGAGCATCCAGGAAAGTCGAAGGGAAGTAGGGATATTTGGAGGTGGGTAGTGGGGGCAGGCTGCTAACTGGGAAAGAATGGGGAGAAAGAGGAGTGTTTCCTGGTCTTGCAGCAAAGCTGCTGCAGGGAAGATGAACCTGTATGAGTCATTTGCCCAGGCCACCCAGCTGGGTGATCTGCACACCTGCCTAATGATGGACATGAAGGCCTGCCAGGAGGATGACGTGCGGCTGCTGTGCCACCTCACACCCTCCATCTACACAGAGGTCAGTGCTCCATCCACATCCGTGCTGGGGGTGGGGGCTCACAGGAGACTGTGCACCTCGGTGCACACGCTGAGTGTTGCACACTTCCCTGACCCTTCGTTGCCCATTGCCCACTAACTTCAGTGGGCCACTGCTTCTCACACCACAGCTGTCCCCTCTTTCCGCCTCTCTTTATTAAAGGTTGAAAGATTTCTAAAACTCCCAGAATTCCTGTCCTTTGGTTTAACTGTGGTGTGAGTTGGGTCTGGACCTATATACCTGGCTTCTCAGCTTTGGCCCCATGATTTGGACCCAAGACTTAGGTTCCCCAAACCAGACTCATGTTCACATATTCCAAGCCCTCTTTCCCACTGATGGCTCACCTGTGGCTTCTCTCTAATGGTTCCCAATGACCAGGACTTCTGTAGTGGAGACCCACTTTGATTTCCCCCGGTTCCCTCACAGTCTTCTCTAGGAACTGGGATGTAGGAGGAGATACCAGCTCTTCTTCCTCTTGGTAAAAGTTCCTAGGAAGAGGGAAATGAGGGCCCAGGTTGTGGGCATAACAGGGGGGAACTGTGATCTCAGCTCAGTCCTGGAGGGAGGAGGGGTGCAGATGCCAACACAGGGCACTTCTTTCCACTCGCTCCCTGTCTGTCCAGATGGGGCCCTGCCCACCCCACACACCCCTCACACACCCCAGATCCATACTCTCTCACACCTTCTCTTCATTGGCTGAAGGTCAGCATAGATTGGACTTCTTTGCTGTAAGGGTGCAAGTATTTACCCTGTTGCCACTCCCACTCAGAACCGACTATCACATCTCATCCCTTTCAGCTCTGGCTTTATCTCTAGATAGCTCCCCATTCCTTTCCTTACACACACACACACACCTCATGGTGTGCACACACAAATAACAAAACTGGGGATCTTTAAGGGTTAGATTCCCAGTTTCATAGCTGTTGGATCTGTTTAGGGTTTTTTATCAGGACCCACGTCAGGCTGACCCAACCATACCTTGAGCATGTGATAAGGAAAGGGGATGGGTTATGAGGGAAAAGCCAGGGGGGTCCACCCTGGACTCCTGCCCTAGCTTCTCTCTTTTTTTCTATCTAGTTTCCAGATGAAACCTTGAGGAGTGGAGAACTGCTGAACATGATCGTGGCTGTTATTGACTCTGCACAGGTGTGAACACTGAGCTTTGACATCTCCAGAGAGTTCTGGAAGGCAGGACTGGGGAGATCAGGGCCTCTGCTTTCTCTCTGGGCCTGCAAACAGGGAGCACATGTTCCATCCATAGGCATGCCACCTCCTGGCTACAGTTGAGTGCACTGTAGGCAGTGTGGGCTGGAATGGAAAAGTGGAGCACAAGGAAGGCAGGCTGGGCTCAGGCCAGTCCTGCCTGGAGTTACCCTTATTCTCCATATTCTTTGGGCATTCCTGTTTCCACAGGGAAAGCTGAGGGGGTTGTTTCTGGCTCTTAACCGGCCTTCCCGATGGCTCAGAATGAAAATGGTTGGATCATTTCTCCTTGACCTTTCAACCGTGCTTAGGTCCCCAAGAGGCTGTAGCTTTGCTTGGGTCCATCTCAGGCCTGACATTTCCACTCCTCCTCTCCAGTCAGTTCCTATTCCTCAAGGAGGAAGCTTAGCACTCAAGAGTCCTCTTTCCTGTGCCTATCCCCTACCCATACCTATGTCCAGAGCCCAGCCTTCTAGGGTCCTTCCCTCCTTCCCAGGCTCAGAGGCCAGGTGGAGAAGTTGCCCATACTGCCTCTGCCATCAGGATATAGGGGATTTCCATAACTATTTTTGCCCAAAATAGGCCTGTGTTCCCCACTCAGGCCTGTTGCTACTTTACCAGCCCCTTTCATCCTTCAGAGACCACAACATTCATCGTATGCCATTTCCTCCCTGTCCTTTTAAACTAGGCTTTTACTTCTGACTTCTCCCCTTATGAGCCCTACTGCTTCTGCCTCCATACTGGCTTCCTAGCCTCTTAGAGCTAATGGGTGCTGCCTTCTTCCTCCTCCTCAGCTCCAGGAGCTGGTCTGCCATGTGATGATGGGGAATCTGGTCATGTTTCGAAAAGACTCAGTCCTCAACATACTCAGTAAGTGACCAAACTTTTTAGGTACGTAGGAGGAGATGGGGGGTGTCAGCCCTGTGTATTTTCCAGTAACAGGAAAGCTGGCTTTGGGGCTTGGAAGTTAAGGGGATAGAATGTCTTTCTACTCTGCTGTGTGGTCTGAGGTAGTGTCTTTCTGGATTTCTGTGTCTTGCTCTGTAAAATGGAATGACTTAACCTTGCCGCTCCAACCTCAGGACTCATGAGAATATGGAAGCTGTGTGAAGACAATGGAAATAAGCACTGTGTGGAAAGGGATAGGGTCACTGTCCCTCCTTCTGTACTGCTTGGGGTGCTCATAATCAGTGGATTTGCCGTGTGTGTGTGTGTGAGAGAGAGAGAGAGAGAGAGAGAGATATGTTTCTTCTCTGTCTCTTCCAGTCCAAAGCCTGGACTGGGAAACCTTTGAGCAGTATTGTGCTTGGCAGCTCTTTCTGGCCCACAACATCCCCCTGGAGACCATCATCCCCATCCTGCAGCACCTCAAATACAAGGGTGAGTAGGGTCAGGTTGGGAGCACGGAAGAAAGGACACCCTGTCCATCTGGGGCAAGACTGAGGCCTCTAGTCTTCTAGGATGAGCCCAGATCCCCTGTTCCCCTTCCCACCACAGTGCAGAAGGGCAGACCCACTAGGAATGGTCTATAGGATTCTTGTCTTTGTCCAAGACTGTCCTTGTTCCTTCCAGTGGCTGTTGGTTGGGGTGTGGGAGAGGTGCCCAAATTCCTTCTGAAATTAGGCATTTCCCTAAAAAGGTTCTATTCTTCCCCCACAGAGCACCCAGAGGCCCTGTCCTGCCTACTGCTTCAGCTCAGAAGAGAGAAGTAAGTTCCACCCCTGAGAGCTCTTTAGTCCTCAGTCTCAACATATCAAGAGATACTGTGGTATAAAAGGCCTCCATCCTGCTCCTTTTGCCATGTTTTTTCCTGTCGTTGACATCTGCTTATTCTGCCCTTCCCCCAGTAAGACTTACAAATAAGTAGCTCCCCTGGGATCTGGGCTTCCTCTTGACTTTACAGCCCTGCCCACCAGGAGCTGTCCTCGAAGGTGGGAAGGTGGGGACCGGACATCCTTGTTTCCTGCTGCCACAGCAGTTCTAATCCCTAGTGGCTCCTGCTCCCCTCCCCCATGCTCCTGTAGGCCACCACACACTAATCCAAGAGGAGGAAGGGTCAGAGTCAGGCGAGTCCACACCACCCCCTCCTTCAACCTGCACAAAGCAGAGCCAGCTGGACCCATTGTGCTCCCTGCCAGGGTGGGGCATAGAGGGAGAGAGGGCAAAGGCCCCTCTTCATCACAGGCCCTTCAGCAACATCCCCAGATAAATGGGGCAACAGCTATGTGTCTTTTCCTTCCTATCTTGCCTGCCTTCCACCTTTTCTCCTCTCTTGCCTGACAGACCAGAATGGGACAGAGTGTCCTAGAGGAAATGGGAAGTTTGGAGGGCTGTGTGGGGCTGTGGCTTCCCAGCCCTCTCTCCTGCCCCTTCCTTGGGCTGGATACCAGGTTGGCCACAGCTCAACAGGGCAGGGGTGGGGGAGCATCCACACACCACATGTTTGTCCTTTTGCCTCCCTGGCCCATTTCCTGACTGTTCTGGGGAAAGTTGGAGAAATTTGGCAGGCTTCCTTCCTAACACACATGCGCATACACCTTCTACTGCCACAGAAGCTAAAGAATCTCACTTCTCGTCTCCTGGCTTCCACAGAGGATGAAACAGGCATTCCTTGGCCCAAAGAGAAGAGAGAAGAGGGATGTGAGAGTAGGAAGGTGTAGCAGAACTGAAGCAGGGTCGGGAGGCTGGAGTTTGGGAAATAAGTGGGAGATCCAGCAGTTACTGGGCTGGCTGTGCAAGCATGACACCCAGCACCCCTCTCATGCCCCCAGACCCAGTGAGGAGATGGTGAAGATGGTGCTTAGTCGGCCCTGCCATCCTGACGACCAGTTCACCACCAGCATCCTGCGGCACTGGTGTATGAAGCATGACGAGCTGCTGGCCGAGCATATCAAGTCCCTGCTCATCAAGAACAACAGCCTTCCTCGAAAGAGACAGAGGTGGGACGTGGGCCCTGTCGACCTTCCAGGCCAGAGCTACCCAGCATTTCATGCCCACTGTCAACAAGCCATCACCAAGGCAGTCTGCAGTGACTGTTGCCCAGTGATGGTGGGGTGCCAATGCTGTCCCAGCCTGGTTTGTGGGCGACATCTAGTGGTCTCAAGCCACATGGCATGCAAAACCACTGTGGCCCTTTCTCCCCCTCTTCTCTGAGTGTCCCCATGGCTGGATCCTGTGTTCTAGGCATACCTCCCTTAGCCCACCCCAGCCATCTGTCCTCGTCCCCATATGGGCTGGAGCCCTCCCCTCGAGCTCACACTGGCTCTCATGACTTCCCTGCACAGCCTGAGGAGCTCCAGCAGCAAGCTGGCCCAGCTGACTCTGGAGCAGATCCTGGAGCACCTGGACAACCTGCGACTCAACCTGACCAACACCAAGCAGAACTGTACGCTTCCCTGCCCTATCCATGTTGAGCATGTATGGGACTGCTGCCCTGGCTCAAGCCATCCCTGGAGCCAGGCTGGGGACAGGGGAAGGATGCCCAGGGCCAGAACTCAAACTCTCTGTAGAAGACTACCTTTGGGTGCCATTTCATAAGCCCCCAGACTTCTAATTGTTCTTCCTTCCCTGCTCTCCCTTCCTTTCCCCTCCAGTTTTTAGCCAGACCCCAATTCTCCAGGCACTGCAGCACGTCCAGGCGAGCTGTGATGAAGCCCACAAGATGAAGTGAGGCTCCTTCCACTTTGGCCTTGGGAAGTAGTGGAGAGAAGGCCTAGAGGAGAGGAGGCCTGCTGGGGACACAAACTTAATGGCCACCAAGACCTAGGCCTGGGGACAGAGAAAAGAATGGGAGGTGGCCACAGGACCAGGATGTCCCCACTCTGAGAGCCCATTCACCTTTCCCTTAGGTTCAGTGATCTCTTCTCCCTGGCAGAGGAATATGAGGATTCTTCCACCAAGCCACCAAAGAGCCGGCGAAAAGCAGCTCTGTCCAGCCCTCGAAGTCGAAAGAACGCCACACAGCCCCCCAATGCTGAGGAAGAGTCGGGCTCCAGCAGTGCTTCGGTGAGACACGCACCAGTGCACAAGAGGAAAAGGAGAAATGGAGTGCAGGTGGAGTTGTGGCCAGCAGCTGCCCAGGCTAGTAATTTCCCTCCTCTCCCTCCCAATCTCTTCCAGGAGGAAGAAGACACAAAACCGAAGCCCACCAAGCGGAAACGAAAAGGGTCCTCTGCAGTGGGTTCTGACAGTGACTGAGGTCCTGTGTCCCCCATCCCACCCCCAGTTGGACTGCCCTCTGCTCCTAGGTGAATCAAAGGTTAATAGGGACTGGAGCTCACCCAGTGGGAAGGATGATCTTCCTCCTCTGACCCAGGCTGAGAAGCTGCCGTGCAGCCCCCAGTCTCCCCACTCCTCTCCTGGGGCCTCCAGCCCCTTACACTGCTGCTCCCACTGATATTGGATTCTCACTGAAGCCAGAGGCTGTGCAAAACCAGACCATGGTGGAAATCCTAGCCCCTGCCCCCTCCCCTAGCCTCCTCTCCTAGTCTTTCAAAGTGCCACTTAACAGAGAAGGGAAATGACAAGGGGGCAGCAGGCCGGAGAAGCTTGGATGAGAGGAGAGACTCTGTGTGGGTGTCCCTTCACGCTTCCCCCTTCAGGTCTTGATTTGCTCTGAGCAGGCATTTTATAGTCACTCTCCACACACCAGTACGAAATGAGTATCTAATCTGACTTGGTCAGGCTGCCCATTCCTAACTGTGGGGTAAATGACACAAGCATTCAGAAAGGAACCTGAAAGGGAGGACATAGCCCCACGTGGTGTGCCCTGGAGGTCTGGGTTGGCCTGAGGTTGGCACCTCAAGCTGTGCTAGAGCCCAGGGGAGTCCCAAGGCAAGTTCCACAGAACTGTCAAGTGGTTCCATTTCCTTGGTTCTGTTTTTTTTGGGGGGGGTTTTGACAGAGATAATCATGTCTTAAAAGTTGTTTTTAGATGACAATAAAACAAGCCAGACCATCTTTTGTGCCTCCACCCACATTTACCCTGTGCATATACAGGTGGTCTTGGTTAAATTGGCACCCATAGGGCCGGCCTGTGGCTCACTCGGTAGAGTGCGGTGCTGATAACACCAAGGCCACGGGTTCGGATCCTATATAGGGATGGCCGGTTTGCTCACTGGCTGAGCGTGGTGCTGACAACACCAAGCCAAGGGTTGAGATCCCCTTACCGGTCATCTTTTAAAAAAAAAAAAAAAAAAAATTGGCACCCATACTTGTAATCTCACAACTTCCCCCTTTTCCCTTCCTACTGTATCCCACCCACCTCCCTTTTTTGTCTAGAGCCAGAGGGACTTGGTTTTATCCCCCTTTCTTCCATCTTTCCTGCTACCACTGAAGGTGTGAGCCAGGCACTGATCTGTCCATGCAGATATTGACACTGGCACCATCTCCCCGTAGGCCGAGGTCCTTACCCACTTCTCCCCAAAAAACTAGAGGTATCTGAAAGTTAATGTGTGTCATGCTCACTCCAGTTTATTCAGTCTGATGCTTACCAACTACTGAAGGACTAACGGGGGAGGGATGCTCCAACTTGGATCTTGAAGCGCATAAGTGTGCCTGGAGAGAGAGTTCAACTACCAGGGGTGGGAGACCCTCTTCCTTCCCTAGTCTGGCCACTTGCTGATACACTTACCCGCAGGAAAGAGTTCTTTGGCTATGCTTTTTGTTCCCGTGCTCTCCAGGGAGATTGGAGGGCGGCTGAGGAGAGAGCAGTGAAGTTTGGGCTAACTGCAGACAGCTCTTCCTCTTCAGCCTGCAAATCTCTTTTTTTTTTACAGAATCTAGGTTCTCCCCTCCCTCAAAGCTGCTACTCCTTCCTTTGAAAATGTAAACCACTGGAGGCCTCTTTTTCCTTCCTCTATCCTTCTCCAGTTTCCTCTGCCCCAATTAAAATCAGGATGGAAAACATTCACTGGTTGGCCCCAATTATTGTACCCTTGCCCGAAGGGAGGGACCTCCACCTTTCCACTACTTAAGTCTCTTGGCCCCCACCCATTCCCTGGGGTGGCTGCTGCTGCTGGCAGCTGGAGGGAGGGCATGAGTCTGGGACTTGCAGAACCAAATGGGCCAGGGGCCAAGTGCTTCGGTTTCTTTGGGGAGAGAACAATGGTACCTTCCCATCACGGGTGAGAATGAGAAATACTGAGGGAAGATAGACTACGATCCAAGCACCCTGGCTCTTAGACCGGGACTCCGAAGTCCAACCAGACTCCCAAGAGGAGAAAAAACGTAAAGCGGGACTTGAACCGGCGGCCGAGCACCGCCCAGACCCTGGTAGGATGCTGGCACGGATAGTCCGGGAGGGAGCGCGCCTAGGGCGTGGCGTAGGCTGTAGGGAGGGACGGGAGTTCGGGGCCGCCCCCATACGCACTCCTCCCGTGCTCGTGCTCTCCGCCCGTGGGGAGTGGTGGAGGCCTGGGTGGGAAGGGGCGTGTGCCAGTGCACGCGGGCTTTATGGGAGAAGAGGTCTCGGAGCGAGAACGAGCGGTCTTAGTTTTTCGGAAGGGACTACCAGGGGTGTTTGCGAGTGGCCGGGACCGGACGGTGCCGAGCGGAGGAAGAGGGTACCATGGCTGCGCTCCTCCTGCTGTCCCTGCTGCTGTTGCTGCCGCTGCTGCTGCTGAAGCTGCACCTCTGGCCGCAGTTGCACTGGCTCGCGGCAGACTTGGCCTTCACGGTGCGCGCCCTACGCTGCAAAAGGGCTCTTCGAGCTCGCGCCCTGGCCGCCGCTGCCGCCGACCCGGAAAGTCCCGAGGGGGGCTGCAGCCTGGCCTGGCGCCTCGCACAACTGGCCCGGCAGCGCCCCGCGCACACCTTTCTCATTCATGGCGCGCGGCGCTTCAGCTACGCCGAGGCGGAGCGCGAGAGTAACCGGGCTGCGCGCGCCTTTCTACGCGCGCGAGGCTGGGACAGGGGACCCGGCGGCGGCGGCGGCGGCGCAGGGAGTGCCGGCGGAGGCGAGCGAGGCGGAGGCGAGCGAGGCGCCGCGGATGCGGCGGG
>NW_007726445.1:180253-187425 GCF_000696425.1 Galeopterus variegatus | reverse complement strand
AGGCGGAGGCGAGCGAGGCGGAGGTGAGCGAGGCGCCGCGGATGCGGCGGTTGGAAACGGCGCGACGCTTGCCGAGTGTGGAAGGGATGGGGCAGCTAGAGGTGGAGGAGCTACAGCCCCTCTGGCACCTGGGGCGACGGTGGCGCTGCTCCTCCCGGCCAGCCCAGAGTTCCTGTGGCTCTGGTTCGGGCTGGCGAAGGCGGGCCTGTGCGCGGCCTTTGTGCCCACCGCCCTGCGCCGGGGCCCCCTGCTGCACTGCCTCCGCAGCTGCGGCGCGCGCGCGCTGGTGCTGGCGCCAGGTAAGGCTGGAGCGCGGTGCCACGGGGCGGAGCCACCCACGGCAAGGGGCGTGCCTGGGGGCTGAGAAGGGCTCGTCTGGTTCTTGGGCCTCGGAAGGAGGCTGGACTATCTCCCTGAGAGTGAGTGAGGAAGTCTGCTTTTGCGAAGGGATGGGGCTGAATCTGGTTCCCCAAGGACTTCCAAGGAGTCGGGCTCCAGGTCCCAGATCTGTGATGCAAAGTCCATACTCTTCACCTTCACCCAAGAGCGGTGGAAGGTGGGAGGGGAGCGGGATAGGCTAAAGGGTGGGGAAGGCTTCTGGGTAGCGGTAGAGCGGCAGAGCTGTGCTTTCCCACTCCTCCCAGAACTTCTGGAGTCCCTGGAGCCTGACCTGCCGGCCCTGAGAGCCATGGGGCTCCACCTGTGGGCTGTAGGCCCTGAAACCCAGGCCACTGGGATCGGCGATTTGCTGGCTCAGGCGTCTGCTGAAGTGGATGGGCCAGTGCCGGGATACCTCTCTGCCCCTCAGAGCATTATGGACACGTGCTTATACATCTTCACCTCTGGCACCACGGGTGAGGGCTGGACACCATGCTTACCTCCCAGAAACTAAAGCAGAGGAAGGCAGGGGCCTGGAAACGGGAATAGGAACCTCCTCAGCTCCCAGGCCACCCCTTCAAAACTCCCAGAGAGGATGCTCATCCCAGTGGCAGGTTTCTCCAATCCTCCCACCCTCTCTTCATTTCTTCACCTCCCCTAAACTACCCACATTTCCAGGATAAACTAACCTCCATCCTTCTCAGCTTCTGTCCTGCCTCCGCCTTTTGCTATGGGAAACTCAGCAGGGGGCAAACAGAGGTAGGACTTGGAGCTCAGACCCTTCCCTGATGTCCCCCCCACCACCACACAGGCCTCCCCAAGGCTGCTCGAATCAGTCATCTGAAGATCCTGCAATGCCAGGGGTTCTACCAGCTATGCGGTGTCCACCAGGACGACGTGATCTACCTCACCCTCCCACTCTACCACATGTCTGGTTCCCTGTTAGGCATTGTGGGCTGCTTGGGCATTGGTCAGTCTTCCCCACCCCACCCCCATTCATTCCTCCAGCGAACGTTTATTACGTTCCTACCGTGGTGTGCTTAGCTAGGGACGCTCCGTGAGTCCTATAGGGAAGGGAATCCAAAGGAAGGAGGGGTCAGGGCCCTCCGCTGCAGGAGCTCCTGGTACAATGGGGAAATGTTACCCACTCAGACCTACAGACTGAGTAACTATGAAAGCCATACAGTTCTGTGAAGAAGAAGAGGCAAATAGAGAACAGGGTGGGACATGGGGATGAGGGTACAAAGGATGGAATATTGGGGGCTGGGAAGTAAGCAAAGGGCATTAGCTTCTCCAGGGCACAGGTGGGAAAGTTAAGGAAGAGGGCCAACTGGGCCTACTGAAGATGTGGATCTCACAGCAGGTCCTTCCCAGGGAACTGCCCTACAGTGAAAGCTAGTGTTTGGGAAGGAGGGGGTCAGGGCTTCCCCCTCAGCTCTTAACCTCCTTCCTGCTTCTGGCAGGGGCCACAGTGGTGCTGAAGTCCAAGTTCTCAGCTGGTCAATTCTGGGAGGACTGCCAGCAGCACGGGGTGACGGTGTTCCAGTACATCGGGGAGTTGTGCCGATACCTTGTCAACCAGCCCCCGGTGTGTGGCACAGATCCTGGACAGCTCTATTGATACAAGCTAGGTCACAGGGAGCAGGACAGTTGATGGGAGACACTGAGAGCTGTCTGGGAGTTGGAGGGAGAGGAAGCAAGGAGAAGGCAATGGCAGCATACGATAAGGAGCCTGAGATGGTGCAGGCTGTCTGATGCTTAGAAAATCACAAGGATGTCACAGTGGGAGGGGGTTCTGGGGAGTCGGGAACAGGACATCACTTGGGGGAATTGACATCTTGGTGTTGAAGCTCCTGCCCCACTCCCATTCATCTCAGAACAAGGCAGAACATGACCATAAGATCCGGCTGGCAGTGGGCAGTGGGCTGCGTGCAGACACCTGGGAGCGTTTTGTGCGGCGCTTTGGGCCCCTGCAAGTGCTGGAGACATATGGACTGACAGAGGGAAATGTGGCTACTTTCAACTACACAGGACAGCGGGGTGCTGTGGGACGTGCTTCCTGGCTTTACAAGGTGAGGGGCAGGGATGACACAGATCCCATGGAACAGTGGGTGGTTGGAGGGAAGGGAGGCTCATGCAACTGAAATGACCCAGTGCCTGGGTCTCTTCCCACAGCACATCTTCCCCTTCTCTTTGATCCGCTATGATGTCACCACAGGGGAGCCAATTAGGGATGCCCAGGGGCACTGTATGGCCACATCTCCAGGTTTGTGCTCTGGTGGGGTGGGCAGGGGTGGTGAGGCTGGCAAAGGAGGACTGGATTGGAGAGTGGGGTGCGGTGGGGGCAGGAGGCTCTGGGTGAGGTGGGCAGGCACTCCTGACCCCAGTGACTCTGCCAGGTGAGCCAGGGCTGCTGGTGGCCCCGGTCAGCCAGCAGTCCCCGTTCCTGGGCTATGCTGGGGTGCCAGAGCTGGCCCAGGGAAAGCTGCTGAAGGATGTCTTCCGACCTGGGGATGTTTTTTTCAACACTGGGGACCTGTTGGTCTGCGATGACCAAGGTTTTCTTCGCTTCCATGATCGTACTGGAGACACCTTCAGGTATCTGTCCATAACCTTCTGATTCTTTATCCTGGACATCTGATCTCTGTGACCCAAACCTCTTAAACCTCAACTCCCTAATCTGCCTCAACCCAGGTTCTCATCTAATCTCATTCTCAAACCTCTTAAATATTTCATCCCTGTTAATTAGTCCCAGGTCTGGCACCCTGATCTCTGACCTCTTGCTCTCCCCACCAAGCTCATAAGTCCCTGACCCCTGCCTCCCAGTTTCAGATCTCTGCTCTCCAACAGGTGGAAGGGGGAGAATGTGGCCACAACTGAGGTGGCAGAGGTCTTGGAAGCCCTGGATTTTCTTCAGGAGGTGAACGTCTATGGAGTCACTGTGCCAGGTGCCTAGTCATGGAAGGTGGGGGAGGCGCCCAGCCCACCACCCTGAATTGGTAATACTTGGGCACAAGGACCATGAGGCCTTTGTGGTGATCAGCCATGGAATGGTTTACCATACCTCCCACACCTACCAGGGCATGAAGGCAGAGCTGGAATGGCAGCCCTGGTTCTGCGTCCCCCCAACTCTTTGGACCTTGTGCAGCTCTACGCCCATATTTCTGAGAACTTGCCACCTTATTCCCGGCCTCGATTCCTAAGACTCCAGGTAACCAGCCACTCCTGCCCTGACCCCTCACTCCATATATCCGCAACAGCTGTGGCTCCCAAACTCCACAGGGGTTTCACTCTGAAAAGAAAGAACAGTTCATTCCCAGACAGGGGCTCTTCACCCCCTTTCTTTCCCTGTTCCCCTCCTTCTCCGGGCCTGGCTCTTTCTCTTCCCTGTCACCTCCTCCTCTAAACCTTGACCTAATATCCCCTTACCCTAGACCTGCCCCTTAACAGAATTCGGGTAACTCACCTGAACCAACTGGGCAGATGCCTTTTCCTTCACCTCCCTTTGACCCCTCCCCCTCTCCCCAGGAGTCTTTGGCCACCACAGAGACCTTCAAACAGCAGAAGGTTCGGATGGCAAATGAGGGCTTTGACCCGAGCGCATTGTCCGACCCACTCTATGTTCTGGACCAGGCTGAGGGCGCCTACCTGCCCCTCACACCTGCCCGGTACAGTGCCCTCCTGGCTGGGGACCTTCGAGTCTGAGTCCTTCCATACTGGAGGCACCTGAGGGAGGAACTTTGTAGGGTGGGGCCATTGCAGATGTACCAGGGGCTATCAGGGATCTTTTATATACCAGATTTGTAATCATTATTTTGTAATAAATGGGTTGGAGCCAACCTGGCTGTGTATTTCTGATCTACAGTATCTTTTTCTTTTGCCTGTCCATGGAACTGCTTTTCCCTCTGAAGTTTTCTCCTGGCACAGATCACAGGACCATGCATTCCTGCCCTGACTTTACATGGGCCTGAGTCCAGTATCTGGTCCTTGGTGTTTTCCCCCCAGGTGACCACCTCTGAGCCTTGTCCTTAGAGAATCCCTGGTAATTAATATTTGTGTCTGTTCATGTGCATCCCCTCCCAACTTTACTCCCTGAGCTCTCTCTGGGGAGTGCAAGGGCCTGAGGTGTAGGCTCATATGGCAGAGGTGGACAGAGGAACACAGGAACCCACCCGCTGTGGCCATCCTCAACTTCTCCACTGCAGCGGGCGTGGTTGGTGCCAGGGGAAGAGTCTCAACCAGACAAAACAAATGTTTGATTTCAGGGAAAAGGATGCTCTAGACTCTGCTCCCTCCCACCCCCCACAGGTCTCTAAGAAGCTAGTCGGTGAGGGGGAAGAGTGGGGCCACTGAGCCTCTAGAACGCCTGTGTTCTCACTCCCACCTGATCACAGTCAGACATTCTTAGAAGGAGCAACCCAGGTGGGCCCCTCAGTTCTGATGGAGAGTTTGCCTGAAGCCCCTCCTTGGAGTAGGGCTCAGAGTTCATGTGTGTATGTATCAGCAGGAGGGATGGTGGGAATCAAAAGGGGGAAGGCCTCCCCTTGGCCCCTGAATGAGGTGTAAAGAAAGTACACCTAAAGCTTGAAATGATGAAACTGCTGCTTCTCCTAGGAACTAAAGTTCCCCTCTTGTTTTCAGCAGTGGGCCTTCAAAACTTTCTGCTACTTTCCCTTGGGTTGTCTTTTCCCTTCCAACCCTTCTCCCTAACATGAGAGTTCAGAGAACATGCCCCAACCACCAAGCTTGAGTCCCCATTGGCAACACTCCTGTTCTAAAATTTACAACTTGCCCCTTTCCACCACCAAGCCCAATTCAACCTCACTGATAAGACTACTTAAGGCACAGGCTAACCAAGGTGTAGGTGACATCTTCATGCACTGACCAGTAAATTAGGAATTTAGTTCATTCTGCTTATCTCTGGAATCTGCCCCAGGAAGAGTGCAATAGTTAGGGGATGCCTGCGGGTGGGGCACCTCCTGCAGCTGCTCTCCTACAACTTTAACTCAGCCCAGGTTTCCCAAGCCCATGAGCTGAGTGGCTTTCTCCTCCCTTGTGGACTCACACACCAAGCTCATTTCCCCACACTTCCTGTTTCATATGGTCTAAACCTGCACTGTCCATTATGGTAGCTCTAGCCACATGTGACCAAGTGCTAGAAATGCGGCTAGTCTAAAGCGAGTTATGTGTAAACGGATTTGAAGACAGTACAAAAAATTTTAAAATATTTCATTAATAATTGTTTTATATTGCTTACATGTTGAAATACTACTTTGGATATATTGAGTTAAATAAATATTAAACTCAATTTCACTTATTTTGCTTTTTAAAATGGGCTACTAGAAAATTTAGAATTACATGTGTGGCTCACATTATATTTCTACTGGACAGTGCTGACCTACATTTTGACCCCACACTTCACTCTGCAAACCCACAAATACCAAGTGTAACATATCAGTTGTACCTATATGATCCCTGCCCTTGAGTGTCTGCACTTTAGCAAGGTCACTAAGAGGAGGGGGATTCTGTTGCAGTGGACTGAGCTGGGTGGCTGAGACTGCCCTCCAGTCCTATGTTTAGCCTATGGCTCAGCTCTTCAAAAAGCTTCGTTATGGAGGCTATAATTAGTGGTAGAAATGGAAAGCTGCAAGAAGGCAGACTTTTGATTCAAAAGAATTAGGTCTTCCAGTTATTAGAATTAAAAATAGGGCTGGCCAGTTAGCTCAGTTGGTTAGCATGCAGTCTTATAACACCAAGGTCATGGGTTTGGATCCCCGAACCAGCCAGCCACCAAAAATAAAAATAAAAAGCTTTTAAAGGATTAGGTTTTCCTACAAAAAAAAAAAAAAAAAATTCACTGAAATAAAAAAAAAAATGGAATTATGAGATAATTTGCAGAGATAAACTAGTGTGTTCAGCCACTCCGGGCCGCTGGAGTGGAAGGATGGTGGAACCAGAGAACATCTGTCTCATCAAGTCCTCAAATCAAGGCAGTGTTCTCAGCTTTGTGTCTGTGGAAAGTTCCCTGGGGGCACTTTACGTATCCTTGACAAATAGGAGAAAAGGTAAAGGGACACCCCATCCCAAACCAGCCTCAAAAGCAGGAGTCAGCAAAGCACGCTGCCTGTCTTTGCACAGCCAGCAGACTAAGAACGGTTTTTGTTTTTAGATGGTTGAAAAAAATCAAAAGAATACAGTATATCATGACGAAAATTATAGGGGATTCAAATTTCAGTGTCTATAAATAAAGTTATACTGGAACGTGGCCACGCTCATTCCTTTATAATTGTCTACAGCTGCTTTTGTGCTACAACAGCAGAGCTGAGTAGTTATGAGCAAGACTGTACGGCTTGCAAAGGGTAAAATATTAACTACGTGGCCCTTCACAGAAAAAGTTTCCCAACTGCCGCTCTAGGGCCTTGTCCCTCTTGCGCCCCCGGCTGCAGTGTTACGAGCCCACAGGGGAAGGAAGCCCATCCGCCCGGTGTCCCTTGGCGAGCGCCAAGTGGGGCCCAAGCAGCGGGGAGGCACCCTCCGCGACGGCTCATGACCGCCCCCCGTGGGGCTTGGCAAAAACTTCCCGGCCTCCGACGCTTTCCGAGCCACCCAGGTGGAGAAAGCCGTAATATTCCGCCAACGCGGCCTACTCAACGGCGGCCACCAGCTGGCACCGGCAGGCGGCGACGCGAGCCTACGTGAGCCGGGCCTCCCGGCGCAGGCGCAGATGAGCGCCGGCCCAGCTCGCGGCTGCCCACGTCCCGGCGCGCGAGGGAGGCGGGCGGGCCGGGGGGGGG
>NW_007726445.1:175022-180207 GCF_000696425.1 Galeopterus variegatus | reverse complement strand
GGCGGCGACGCGAGCCTACGGGAGCCGGGCCTCCCGGCGCAGGCGCAGATGAGCGCCGGCCCAGCTCGCGGCTGCCCACGTCCCGGCGCGCGAGGGAGGCGGGCGGGCCGGGGTGGGAGGAGTCAGCCCGCGTGGGCGGGGCGAACTGAGTCGCAGCCGCTCCCTGCGCTCGGAATAAAACTGAAGGACGCTCGGAAGGGCGGGGCCCAAGCACCTGACCTTCCCGTTCCTTGGCCTTCGGGGCAAAAGCAGAAGAAATTTTTTTAGTTGAAGGGCCAGCCCTTGGCTCACTCAGGAGAGTGCGGTGCTGATAACACCAAGGCCAGGGGTTCGGATCTCATATAGGGATGGCCGGTTGGCTCACTGGCTGAGTGTGGTGCTGACAACACCAAGCCAAGGGTTAAGATCCCCTTACCGGTCATCTTTAAAAAAAGAAAAAAAAAATTTTTTTTTTAGATATAATTAACATACTTTAAAGACCACCCCTTTAAAGTATAAAATTCAGTGTTTTTAGTATATTCAAAAAGTTGTGCAACGATAGCCACTATCTAACTTATAACATTTTCATCACCCCAGAAAGAAATCTGTACCCGTTAGCAGTCTCTATCCATGCCACCCTCACCCTAGTCTCTGGAAACCACTAATCTATTTTCTGTCTCTGTGTATTTGCCTATTCTCGACATTTCATATAAATATAATAATGGAATATGTGGGTTTTGTGCCTGGCTTTTTTTTTTTTTTTTTTTAATAATTTTATTGCATATAGGTTTTATTTGTGCCTGGCTTTTTTTACTCAGCATAATGTTTTCAGTGCTTGTCCCTGTTGTAACAGGTATCAGTACTTCATTCCTTTTTACGGCTGAATAATACCCGTGAATGGAAATACCACCTTTTGTTTATGAGTTCATCTGTTGATGGACATTCGGGCTATTTCCACCTTTTGGCTGTTTGAATAATACTGCTGTCAACCTTCGTGTATGTTTTCTTGTAAACATGTTTTCAATGGTCTTGGGTATATACTTAGGAATGGAATTGCTAGGTCAAACGCTATGTTTAACTTTGTGAGGAACCGCCAAACTGTTTTCTGCAGTAGCTGCACCATTTTACGTTCCCACTAGCAGCGCATGAGGGTTCCAGTTTCTCCACATCCTCACCAACACTTGTTATTGTCTTTTTCTACTGTAGCCATCCTACTGGGTGTGATTTGGTATGTCGTTGTGGTTTTGATTTTCGTTTCCCTGATGGCTAATAAATTGAGTATCTTTCCTATATTTACTGGCCATATGTATATCTTCTTTGGAGAGATGTCTATTCAAATTCTTTGCTAATTTTTAAATTGAGTTATTTGCCTTTTAATATTTGAATTGTAAGAAAGAGGTTTTTTGTTTGTTTTTTGATCCAAACACGAGTCCCCTATCAGATACATAGTTTGCAAATATTTGCTCTCATTCTGTGGGTTGTCCTTGTGAAAGTGACCTTTGAAGCACAAAGATTTTAAACTTTGATGAAGAACAGTTTATTTTTTTGTACGGAGAGAATCTTGCAGGAGGTAGTTTTTCCCTTAAGACAAATGAAGATAGCTTACATTTCATTTGGTAGTGTACTTGTTAATAGTGATACTGATATTATTATTTGAAATGATTTTATGGCATATTGCATAATAATGCACATATTAGGAGTCAGTATTTCCAGAGCAAAAGAAAAAAAGATATAAGTATATAATATTATATAAAAATCCTCTAACGTCACTGAAGCAACGGATAATCAGACAGCTATGAGATCTCTGGTGCCCAGCTCTTTGGAGGGACGATTGATTCCAGGTCTGGGGCAGGAAATACTCAGAATGAGCTGGGAGCATATTGTACCAGAAAGCAAAGATACTGAAGAATGGAGTAATAGTAAAAGGACATGGAGCTCCTGCTGGCTGAAGATAGGACAATTTGAACATCACAAAGATTAATGAATGCACTTGAAACATAAAATATAAAAAGCATACCAATTCAGAGTGATTCAAAAGGAGGGAGGGATAAGGGGAGAGAGAGGAAGAGAAACACATCGGATAGAGTATCAACTCTACTCTGAATGTTGGCAATTAAAGGAAAGAACTAAGCATTTGTCCCTCCTTTCCTGTGTGACCTGTATCTCAGGCTTATCAAATTGTCCTAGTTGAGGAGGGAAAGTTCTTTACAGATGAATTCCAGTTAATAAATGAGAAAGGAATGATAGAATTGGAAAATCACCATTTCCCAACCCCTAATTTTTTTTGTTTGTTTGTTTTTTGTTTTTGTTGGGGGGTGGTTGGCAGCAGGGTGGTACAAGGATGGACCCCTGGACCTTGGTGTTATCAGCACCATGCTGTAACCAACTGAGCTAACCGGCCAGCTCACTGATCAATCTTAGAATCACTAAAAGTGAGACAACCAGACATTGTGAGTCCTGAAGAGATGCGCAGCGCACAGCACCACTTATAAAGTTTTCTTGCCTAGGGGCTGGCCTGTGGCTCACTTGTGAAAGTGTGGTGCTGATAACACCAAGGCCACGGGTTCGGATCCCATATAGGGATGGCCGGTTTGCTCACTAGGTGAGCATGGTGCTGACAACACCAAGTCAAGGGTTAAGATCCCCTTACCGTCATCTTTAAAAAATAATAATAATAAAGTTTTCTTGCCTAAAAATGGAACCTGAAAAAACTGAATCTCTAGAGCCAAAGTCCATTTATCCATTTATAGAGGAACATATTAAAAAACACCAAAGAGGGCCGGCCCGGTGGCACACTGGAGAGTGCGCTGCCTGGGAGTGGGGCAGCGCTCCCGCCGAGGGTTCGGATCCCATGTGGAGACCGGTTCCTGCTCACTGGCTGAGCGTGGTGCGGGCACAACACCGAGGGTTGCGATCCCGTTGCCAGTCAGTAAAAAAGATAAAAAGGAAAAAAAAAAAAAAAAAACACGAAAGAAATCAGATCCAGAACACGGGAAATTCTACTGGAAAATTTACCCAGTCTCTTTGACAACTCAAAGGCTCATAAGGGTGGGATTTTGGCACAGTGTTTGCTTTTGATTAGATCCTTAAAAGACATAACAACCAAGTGTAGTATATAAACCTTATTCTTGATTTAAAAAAACAAAACAAAACAGTAAAAAGACATTTTTGAGACAATCAAGGAAATCTGATTATTGACTAGGTATTAGAAGATATTAAGGAATTATTAATTTTGTTAGATAACAACATTGTGGTTATGAAAAAAGTTTGTAATTTTTAAAAACTACACATAAGCTTTAGGTAGGAAAAGACATGATGTCCAGGATTTATTAATTATTTGAAAATGTTTTAGCAAAGAAAGAGGGAAGACTGAGGGAAGATGTGCCCAGCAGAGGGAATAGGACACATGAAGCCCCAAGCTACTGGCAAGGGCCAAGGGTTAGGTGCGACTGGCTGGGGCTAGGTCCTGCAGAGCCCTAGAAGGAACTTTGCAGAGTTCAGACATTCTACTGAGGGCAATGAGGAGCCCAGCAAATGACTGTTCAGACACAGGACATGACAGAGTGTTAGCATGCATGCTCGGGCTGCAGAACAGAGGGTGGCAAGAGGCAGCCCTGGAGCAGAGCTAGCAGGGAGCCTGCAGCCTCCGCACAGGGCTGTGCTGGGCAGTAGCCCTGGGATTCAGAAAAGGGATGTGGACCAGAGTGTGGAGGGAGTTCTGAGTATGGGTTTGCAAGGCCAGTTGGCTTTCCTTTCATCCTCCCCTTTAAAAATACTTACCAAGAACCTGGCATGTGCCAGATGCTGCTCTGGGCTTGAGGCGCACAGCAGGGAGCACAGCAAAGTCCCTGCCCTCTTGCGGCTCACACTCCAGTGGAGAGGACACACAACAAAGAACAGGCAGGTGTGAAATGAAATGTCATGTAGTGACAGTGTCAGACATAAGAGACAGGATGTTTCCTATGGTTGCTGTAACCAAACCACAAATGTAATGGCTTCAAACAACATAAGTGCGTTATCTTGCAGTTCTGTAGGTCAGACATGTGACACAGTCCCACTGGGCTAAACTCTGAGTGTGTTCCCTTCTCGAGGCTTCAGGGGAGAATGTGTCTTCCTGTCCTTTCCAGCTTCTAGAGGTCACCTTCACCCTTTGGCTGTGGTCCCCATCCTCCATCTTCAAAGCCAGCAATGTCGGGTGGAGGCCTCCGCACATCACAGCGCTCGGACTCTCTCCCTCTCGCTTTCTCTTCCTTCCTTCCTCCCTTCCTTCCTTCCTTCCTTCCTTCCTTCCTTCCTTCCTTCCTTCTTTCCTTCCTTCCTTCCTTCCTTTTTCTTTTTTTGGCAGCTGGTTGATATGGGGATCCAAACCCTTGACCTTGGACTTTGTTCTGTGGTCACACATCCCTCTGCTCTCATCTGCCTCCTTCTTTCACTTTTAAGGACCCTCGGGATTACACTGGGCCCATCCGGGCAATCCCAGATAATCTCTTTATTTTAAAGTCGGCTGATTGGGCCGGCCCGTGGCTCACTCGGGAGAGTGCGGTGCTGATAACACCAAGGCCGCGGGTTTGGATACCATATAGGGATGGCCGGTTAGCTCACTGGGTGAGCGTGGTGCTGACAACACCAAGTCAAGGGTTAAGATCCCCTTACCGGTCATCTTTAAAAAAAAAAAAAAGAAAAGAAAGAAAGCCTGAGGCAGCTGTGAAACCTCAGATGTAGCCAGAGGACTGCTCAGGTTTGGACCAATAGTCAACTGTTGGAGAGGGAGGAAAAAAGGAAGAGCTCTCAGCAAGTCAAGCCTGCCAGTGTTTCCTGAGCATTAAGGCTATTTGGACTCTATCCCTGGGATGCCACTTCCTGGCCTGGGGCATGGGGCATTTGCAGATGCTCAGGGGAATGTGGGTATGTCCCCTTGGGGGACAGGGAAGGCTTTAATCAAATTCTCGAAGGGGGGCTGGCCCGGTGGCGCACTGGATAGTGCGCCGCTTGGGAAGCGCGGCGGTGCTCCCGCCTGAGGGTTCGGATCCCACATATGGACCGGTTCCTGCTCACTGGCTGAGCGAGGCGCGGGAAGCAACACCGAGGGTTGTGATCCCGTTGCCGGTCCCCGGTCCGGTACGGGGGCAACACTGAGGGTTGCGATCCGTTGCCGGACACGGAAAAAAGACAAAAGACAAAAAAAAAAAAAAAAAAAAAAATTTTT
>NW_007726445.1:135409-174304 GCF_000696425.1 Galeopterus variegatus | reverse complement strand
AAAAAAAAAAAAAAAAAAAAAAAAAAAAAAAAAAAATTCTTGAAGGGGCCTGGAACCAATAGAAAGTTAACTCCTGTCTTGAGGATTATAAAAAGTGGTGCTTGAAATGTAAAATGCTGCAGTCACTGCAGTAAAGAGTTTGGCGGTTCTTCAAAATGCTAAGAGTTACCACGTGACCCCACTGCTCTGCCCCTAGGTGCATGCCCAGTGAAACGGAAAACACACGTCCACTCAGAAACTTGTACATGAGTGTTCACAGCAGCATTGTTCATAATAGCCAAAAGGTGGAAACAACCCAAATGCCCATCACCTGAGGAGTAGATAAACAAAGTGGTATATCTGTACAACGGAATATTATTCAGCCATGAAAAGGAATGAAGTCCTGATGTGAGCTAGTGTGTGGACAAGCCTTGAAGACATGCTAAGTGAGATATGCCAGTCACAAAAGATCACATGTGTATTAGTCAGGGTTCTCCATAGAGACAGAATCAATAGTATATGTTATAATTACATGAGAGGGATTTATTGGGGGAATTAGCTCACGTGGCTATGAAGAAAAGTCCCACTATAGGCCGTCTATAAACTGGATGCTGGTAGCGTGGCTCAGTCCAAGTCCAAAGGCCCCAGAACCAGGGAAGCTGATGGTGTCCTTGTTGTAAATTCTAGAACCCAAAAGCTGAAGAGTCTCAAGCTCTGATGTCCCCAGACAGGAGAGAAGAGTGTATCCCAGCCCCAGCGGATCGAGAGAGAGAGATTCACCATTTTCCTCTGTCTTTTGTTCTCTCCTGACCCCCAGTGGATTGGATGGTTCCCACCCACACTGAGGGTGGGTCTTTCCCACCCAGGCCACTCAGACTCTCATACTGATCTCTGCTGGAAACACCCTTATGGACACACCTGAAAAGATGGCTTTACCAGGTTTCTCAGCATTCCTTCAACTAACCAAGATGACACCTAGAATTAGCCTTCACAAGTCCACCCCTTGTCAACTTGGTGTTCATACTATCTCCTTAAATCACACTTAATTTTCAAATGGTACAATAACATAACAGTTTCGCCTAACATGATACATTATCTTGCGTACAACCAGAAACACATTAATCCCTTTCCAAGAAGAAAAAGGTAAAGTCCTTAAATGATATTTACCCTTCTCCCAATATCCCATAACTTAAAATTGCAAATACTATGAAGTAAGGTTAACAGCATTGAAATGCTGGTATAAAGTCAGTAAGTCTCATGGTGCATGATAGAGAACAAGAGGAACAAAAACAAAGATAATTGCTTATTATGTGTACAGCACATATACATAGAGACGTATTCTTAACACAACAGGGAGAACAATTACAATCCTTTCTGTAACTGGTCACATGGTTGAAGCTGGTATTTATAGCTTCCTTCTTCTACTGCCCATTCTGTGTTCCCTTTGCCTTCAGCGAGCACCTCAGTGGGTTGTGGTTCTTTACCTGGTGGAGTGACCCAAACCTTCATCCCTGAAGAGTCTGGGCCATTTGTAGTCTTGCCTGGATTTGGTTGTTGTAATTTTCCATTGACCTTAATCACAGGGCATGGTAGCACTAAGAGATGTCCTAAGGGATCTCCTGTTTTCCAGACATAATCTTCCTCACCTCCATTGTGAAGGAGTAGTCCAACTTCCCCTTGCTAGTCTGGGTCAGTCACTCCAGCCAATGCAGTAGCTCCTTTCTTAGCCTGTTGACTCAGAGGCATGAGGAGCCCAAACTGTCCAGGAGGCAGCCTTAACTTCCAGTTCAATGGGATCATGATTGCGTCTCCTGGTGGAAGCAGTCCTCCCTCTGGAACTAAGACCTCTAGACCGGCAGAGCATGAAGTTGCGGGGACAGGAAGCAAAAGTTTTGCTAATGGGTCCCCGGGGGTAATGGTTAGTGGTGCCACTTCTGTTTCCACCCCTTGATTCCTGGACCCGTGAATCCTGACTATGGGAGGGACAGTACCATATATTGGTTGCTGATTTAGAGCATATACAGCCTGCTGGAAAACTTTGCCACAGCCCTGCAGGGTATTGGCACCAAGCTGGCACTATAACTGTGACTTCAAAAGGCCATTCCACTGTTCTGTCAGACCGACTGCTTCAGGATGATGGGGAACATGGTAAGACCAGTGAATTCCATGAGCGTGAGCCTATTGCCACAATTCTTTAGCTGTGAAGTGAGTTCCTTGGTCAGAAGCAATGCTGTGGGGAATGCCAGTCACAAAAGATCACATGTTATATGATTCCATTTATAGGAAATGTCCAGAATAGGCAAATCTCTGGAAATAGAAAGTAGAATAGTGCTTGTCAGGGGCTAAGAGGGGACTGATGGGGAGAGAATGTAAATGGGGTGACGAAAATGTTCTAAATAGCTTATGGTGATGGCTTTGCAACTCCGTAAATATGCTAAAACCAATTGAATTGTATACTTTAAATGGGTGAACTTTCAGCTGTGTGACTGATATTTCAATAAGGCTGTTCTTACAGAAAAGAGGAAAGGCTTCGTCCTTAAAGCAAGGCATTTCACTCAGTCCTCACGACTCTGAAAGTTAGGTCTTGACTTTCTTCCCCTTTTACAGATGGCAAGTTTGTGAAATTTGTAAAAGTTGAGCAAATCGCAGAGAGGTAAGGGACACTAGCCCGAGGCAAATGGCTGGTTAGTGACAGGCCCTGGACTCCGGAGTAGTTTGGAGATGACGAGGCTTGGGATGTGGGCAGCGAGTGGGCGTCTTCTCAGCAGGTACCGGCGAGAGTGCGGTTCTGACAGCAGCGGGGAAGGCCACTCAGGGAAGAGGGGCGTCTTAGTCGGCACGGGCTGCCACAGCACTGATGGCCTAAATCACAGGAATTTGTTTCTCACAGTTCTGGAAGGTGGAAAGTCCAAGATTAAGGTGCTAACCGATTGAGATCCTGGTGAGGGCCCTCTTCCCGGCTTGCAGACACCTGCATTCTTGCCATATCCTCACATGGCCTCTCTTCTGTGCTCACACGGAGATCTTTCTTCCTCTTCTTACAGACCTGCCGATCCGGTGGGATTAGGGCTCCACCCTGTGACCTCATTGAACCTTCATTATCTCCTAAAATGTCTATCTCCATCTACAGTCACACTGGGGGCTAGGGCTTCAACATATGAATTTTGGTGGGACACAACTGAGTCCACAGCAGGGGACAGAATTAAATATGGAAACACACTCACGTCTGTCACACTTTATGCCAAGCCCCCATCTTATTTAATCCTCCCAGTCATTGGGAGAAGGTCTTTCTATTACACACCCACCCCGTTTTACAGATAAAGCAAGCTCAGAGAGGTAAATTTGCCTATTCAGGGACACACAGCTCCCTGACCCCAGCGCCTATGTGTCTTTCCCTGTCCAGGCTGCTCTGACTGAGGAGGCCACTCCAAGGAGGGGTGGCAACCCTCACTGGAGGCTGCAGGACAGGGGCGGGGCTGGGCGAGGAAGGCCCGGTGGGGAGGCTGCCTGCTGTCCTCCCACAGCCTGGGACGCAGACAGTGAGGGCTGCTGGTCTGGACTAGAAGCTGAGCTGGGAGAGAGTGCGGCGTCATGTGAGCTGATTCTGAATGCCCATGAGGTAGGTGGGGGTCAGACACCCAGGATGGGAGGTTGTGCTGCAGAAGTGGGGGGGACACCCTAAGGCAGCAGGGCAAAGGCAGACACAAGAAGCTGACGGGAAAGAGTAAGGGGAGTGGGATCCAGGGAGAGACTGAGTCAGGGGCCAGACCGGCTGGAACCTCTGGGGGGGAAGCCTGGGTGCTTATGGCCTCATGTTCTGCCCCACTCTGCTTTTTCTCCTTATCCCCTCTCACAGATACCGTCCCCCGCCAATACTTCCCAGGAACCCTCTCATTTTTCCAGAAGCTCTTCTCTTTGGCAGGGAGGCTGGAGTGTAGAGGACGGGTCCTGCAGAAAAAGCAGATCTCAAAGTCAGCTCTTTTCTGAGTCCCAGGTTCCTTTGGCAAGTGGGTAACCCCCTCTTTTTGCATGTTTTAGGTGGTCAACCTGGCAAAGAGGAGGTAAGTTTGAGCCTTTTTCTTCTCTTTAGAATCTTTAGGATTGGACGGGTGGAGGCTGGGTCCCCCGCCTCCTACCAGCTGACAGCCTCTCTGCCCCTGGCGGCCCCAGTCCATTGTCCTAGAAGAATAGAGTGGACAGCTTTGGAAGGTGACACTATGAATGGTGAGGGGCTGCTGGAGCCATGACTGAACTAATGGGATGAGGTTCCCCACCCTGGACCCTAGCTCAGCACTGGGGACAGCGACTCTGCTCGGAGGGTGGGGGCTCTGTACCCCTCCCAGGGACCCCCAAATCAGATTCCAAGCCACTGCTGTCAGCTGTCAGGCACTGGATCCCCAGAGATGGACTTGGGGGAGCAGATGTTCCAAATCCCCCTAGAACTTCATTTTCATTTGATCAGTTTGCAAGGGAGTGAGGGGTGGGTCTGATGGCTGGAAGAGGATTCTGGAAGCTGGAAAAGGGGCAGGTTTGACCCCCCAATTTTGCCCTGCTCTCGTTGGCCCCCACCCCTTCCCATTTCCCCATGCCAATTGTTTTGTGTCTGGGTCCTGGTCCTGGGAGGAGGAGAGAGTGGGGATATGGGGTGGGGAGGGGGTTTAGGCTGAAAGCGAAGAGAGACCCAGTTCCAGGAGGACGGAGGAAAGGATGGCAGCCTCCAGCCTCAGCCCTAGACCTTGGCCCACCTAGATCCTGGGCTCCACAAAGGCAGGCCAGAGCACCCACACTGTGCCCCCAAGTGTGGGGTGGGGAATGCCCACAGCCCAGGGGTCCCCAGGCTGAAGTCAGAAGACTAGGGCTGCTTGGGAAGTAGCCCAGGGCTGAGGGGGGTGGGCCTGGTAGGGGCATGGGGCTGGGGCTGCTGCTGCTGCTAATGATCCAGGACTGGGGTAAGGGGCTGTGGTGGGGAGTGGGGTGGGAAGCAGGCTGGGGCAAGCAGGGTCTGAGGGGAAAAGCAAGGTGAGCGCTATGTGGGAGCACTGTGGACAGGCCAGGGAGGGGTAGGCGGGCAAGGGGGAAGACACAGTGAGCAAGTAGGGGCAAGATGCGGAGGGAGGAGCAGAGGGACAGAGGAGCAAGAGTGAAGGTGGACAAACCTTCACAGGGCAGCAGAGGAGAAGGGGGAGCAGGAAAGAGCTGTGGGCAGAGGGCCTCTAGGAGCCACACTAGGTGCAGCCCTGGGACTGAGCCAGCTGCATGGGGATCTGGGGGTCACAGAGGTGAGTGGTTAGGAAGGGGCTGGGTGGGCAGCAGGTCCTGGAGAGGCAGAGACCCAGAAGTTTCCGCACAGATGTCTCTCGAGGTACCAAGGCTGGCTGAGCCCTGGGCCTACAGGCCCACCTGGGGTCAGTATCTGCCCACCATCCGCTCCATTTGCCCAAGTCCCAGCTCGGCCTCACAGGCCGAGTTACCGTATGTAAGGGGGTGTCGGAGGGGGTCTATGTATGAAGTCACATCTCCACTTATGCTGTAGGCCTGTGACACTGGTGTCTGCCACCCTGTGCTGGTGCATTTGTGACTTCAAGTCTGTGGGGACATCTACCTAAGACCTGTGTTTGTGGCCTCCACGAGGGTGTGTGTCTGGGATGGAATCTGTCTCTGTCTAGAAGGTGGGGTGGTCTCTGAGGCTGAGAGTTTGAGTCCAAGTGTGTGTGACTGTGAATGAGTGTGTGTAAACGTGTTCCTCCCTATTCAGAGGCCAGAGTCCCGGTGCCAGGAGGGGGACAGGGACAGCCAGGAGTCCTGGGAAGCTGACCCCGTAGGCAGACAGGCAGATGGACCAGTGGGGGAGTGAGTGTGGCAACCCCATTGTCCCCTGGGCAGCACCATGCCCACGCCTCAGCCCCTGACCTTGCCATTGTGCCCGTCCTGCCACCTCCTTGTTGCCAGGGCCCAGCTGAAAGAGGCTATCAATCACGAGGCCCCTTAGGCCTGGCCAGCACCCATGTCCACCAGCTGGAGAGCAGCTGGCCTGCCCTTTCCTCCCTGCTCCTCCCTTACGACCCCAAAGTCCCCCCAAAGTAGGGCCCTGTCTTCACCGCTTGCCCAGGCTGGGAGGGTGTCAAAGCTGAGAAGGAGGCAGTGGGCAGAGGATGGGCTCCAGGAGGCGGCTGTGTCAAGGCCATGCAGGCTGTCCCTACAGGCTACGCTGCAGGCTCTGAGCTGGCCTTCCTGCAGGAGCCAGGGGATGTGGTGGCTGTGCAAGAGCACCCACTGTGCTGCCCTGCCAGGTGGAGAGGGAGCCATCTGTGTTCATTTCCTGGCAGTGGGATGGACTGGACCTGGCCAACGACAGCAGTGCCACCCTGATGCCAGATAGCTCTCTGCATCTGGCCACACTGCCGTCCCACCGGAGCCTCCCTCCCCATGACCAGGAGTACCACTGCGTGGGCCAGAACTGCTATGGGCAGCTGATGAGCCAGAGGGCATGGGTACAGCTGGCAAGGAAGTGAGTGGGGAGGCCTGGCCATGGGACATGGTTGCTGGGGCATAGGCCAGGGCCGACTCTGTGCATGTTCAAGTGGCCCGCCATGCCCTAGGTCTGTCCTGCTTCCACCAACATCCAGTCTATCGAGGTGGAGTGGGGTGGAGTTGCACGATTCCAGTGCCTGATCCAGGGGGTGCCTGAGCCCTACATTTCCTGGGAGCACAGTGGCACAGCCCTGAATACTGCTGACCACTGGTGAGCACCAGCCAGGAGTGGAATGGGCTGGTGGGCTGGGGGCCAGGGTGAAGGCCACAGACCCCTGGCCTCTGCATCCTCAGGGTAACACTGCTGCCTGGTGGCATCCTTCACATCACCAGCGTGAGCCAGGCTGTGGGCACCTACCACTGTGTGGCATGAAATGTGGCCAGTATCCACCACAGCCAGGAGGCCTAGCTGACCCTGAGTGGTAAGAAAGGACTAGGGTTGCTGCTCTGGTTGTACTCGGTACAGACACCTTGTAAAGACAGACATTTTGAGCCCCTACTATGTGTCAGACACTGTGCTGAATGTGGGAGCACAGTAGCTAACAGGCTGAACAGACTGGACTGTCATTGGCTTTCTGGAGCTCACAGCCTGGCAGAGGAGTTGCTGTGGGGGCCCAGGCTTGGCCTTTGGGCGAGGGATGGGCAGGGGCTAGGTGAGGAGAAAGGGGAGAGAGAGAAGCAGGCCAAGGTCAGGAAGGTGGGGAGGGGGCATTTCCTTGTGCAAATGCACAGGGGTGAGAACAGCACAGTTTGCACAGGCAGTTCTGTGTTGCTGGACCATAGAACGGGTAGTATTCAGGGTAACAAAGTTGATGTTGCAGAGGTACGCAAGGCCCACCATGAAAGGAGTTTGGACTTGATCCAGAGGGCAGTGGGAGCCCTTGGTGGGTTTAGAGTGGGGGCATGTGCGTGGATGTGCATGTGTTTGTACATGTGTGATTGCATGGGCATGTGAGTACATGTGTGCACATGCACATGTTTCCTCCTTGGGCTGAGGATAAGAAAAGCTTTGTACCTGAGATGAAACACCCAGGATGACTCTACTTGCAGGCCAAGGGAAGTGGGAGAGTTTTATGCCCAAAGAGAGGGCCACAGCAGAGCCTATAAGGAGCTGGTGCCTAGCAGGAGAGACTAAGGTTAGATACCCCCTGCCCCATAACCCAGATGCCACAGGTGTTTGTGCAGGGAAGACAGATGCTACAGGTGTCTGTGCCTGAATCAGCCACTAGGGGGATCCAGGGTATAAATAAACACGTGTACAATAGGAAACCATCACAGTGCCTGGGCACAGACTTTGAAAACACCTCTGACAAAATTTCACCAATGGATATAAAATTTTTTAATTGAAGACTGAAAGAGGAAGAAGGGAGCTGTTATATCTCCGATTTGGAACTTACTTAGGAACTCAAAGCAAAGGGTGGGGATCAGGAGCTCCTCCTGGACAGCAGAGAAGCAGAGGTAAATTCCTCTGGGCTCCTCTGCAGCAGGAAGACAGGGCAGGGCGCCATGCTTCCATGATGCTTGGTGCTCCTGGCCAAACACCAGGCTACCAGGGGCAGGCACGAGATCCTGCTGCCTACTAAGCCAGGAAAATGAATGACCAGAGAGCTTCAGGGAGATCAGAAGGAGGAGCCAGTGCCTGCTGTGGGGCAGAGGACCACCCAGTAACTGAGGGTTCAAGAGTTGCCTAAATGTCAGGAAAGGAGCTGGGGTCAGTGCAGACTGTTCCCTAGGGGCAGGAGGTGGGGACCAAGGCCCAGTTTGACTTGGGGCTTGAGTAGTCTGCCAATGCTTCTCCCTGGTAGTTACTACCACTGGACTTTGGGCAAGTCATTTTCCTCATCTGTAAATTGGGGTAGAAGCAGCAGCTGCTAAGTGCAGCTCTGAGATCTGGTCACCTGTGTGGGCCAGAAGGAGGCCCTTGGAGCAGAAGGGAGTATTGCGGGTGGGGAGGGCTCTCATTTCCTGACCCGACTTGCTTGTTTCCTCGGCTCAGTGGCACCTCAGCAGCTGCTGTAGGAGCCAGAGGTCTGTCTGGGCCTCAGAACCACACACTCACGGCGCACCAGACGGCGGTGCTGGAGTGCATCGCCACCGGCCACCCGCGGCCACTCACTCGTCTCCTGGTGCAGCCTGGATGCGCAGCCGCCCCGCCTCACCCTGCCTATCGGGGCCCAAAGTCCCTCGCCCTTTCCTGGCCCTGACCCCTCGCACCTTCCCGCAGATGGCATGGAGGGCATCCAAGTCCTGGGCACTGGGAGCCTCATGATCTCCGACGTGTCGGTCCAGCACTCGGGCGTCTACATCTGCGCAGCCAATCAGCCGGGCACCCGCGCCCGGTGCGCCGTGCAGGGCGTCCTGCTCCTGCAGGGTGAGCCCTGAGGGCCGGGCGGGGCGGAGAGGGAGGGAGCAAGAGGCTGGGTCTCAGGGTCTCACGGCACCTTCCTCCCTGCCATTGTCTGCCCAGCTCCCTCCCCCCCGAGTTTGTTCAGTGGCCGCAGTCCTTGTCTAAGCCCTCAGCGGTAGCGCCATTTTCACCTGCGTGGTCCAGGGCGTCCCTGAGCCACGTCTGATCTGGCTGAAGAATGGGTAAGTGCTGAGTCCTGGAGATAATGTCCGGCTGACTCACGCCTCCCCACTGCTGTTAACGGTAGGTAGCCCCCCCCATCCATCCCACCTACACAGAACGCTGTCTACCTAAATAATCTCTAGAATCCACACCCATACACCAGCTGTGTTTGTCTTTCTCTAGCACGCTGATGCTGGCAGGGGTCTCAGTTGAAGATGAGGCCATCTACCAATGTGTGGCAGAGAACAGCACAGGCTGTGACAGGGGGCCCAGAGCCAGCTCCTGCTCCAAGGGGCCTGCGGGCTATGGCTCTCTCCACTTCTGCCATTCGAGTGTCCTGGGAGCCACCCCCCTCCAGTGGAGACATCATCGGCTATGTGCTGCACCTGTGGGCTATGGGAGGTGGGTTATGGGTGGGCGGACAGGACTTTGAGCTCAGAGACCTTGGGCCAGGGGCTAGGAATGCTTCACTCCAGCACACCTCTGTCCCTGAGTGGTAATGTCCTGGGCAAGTCCCTCTCACTGTCTAGGCCCCAGCCTCCATAGTGACCCCCTTTGGACTCTTCCCAGGCCTCTGGGTTTGTGGTCCTCTGGGCCAGTTACCTTTGTCCATGGCTCTCTAGTGCCTCCTTACTTCACCTCACCTTGACATTTGAGGCCCATTTCTCATCCTAGCTCCAACTTCTGCTCTCCCTGGAGGCCTGGCTGGTGCAGCCTGGCACCAGGAGGGGCTTTGTCCCCACTTTGTGAGGGTGGGGGGATACGGCTAGTGAGACAAGGATGCTGAATTGCCAAGCTGCTCTGCACCTCAGAGCCAGCTGGCCCAGAGCTCCAAGAGGCCGTGAGCAAAGGTACCTTTGAGCATGTCTTCTCCAACCTCGAGCCTGCCATAGCCTACACCATCCACTTGCAGGCCTAGTCAGCAGAGGGTGCCAGTCAGGACTCTGACCTCATCCTTGCCTCCACCATGGGCAGCAGTGAGTGACAGCCTTTCCAGCCCTCTAGAGCACCTGACCTCAAAGTTCACAGGGGCTGCCCACCAATTCATCTGTTTTCCTCTGCAGCCCCTGCTGCCCTGGGCTTTTCCACCAAAGTGCTCGATGCCACCTCTGTGCAGGCCTCCTGGGTGCTGCCATCCCAGCTGGGGCCCATCCAAGGCTTCAAACTCTTTCACCACAAGCTGCCGGCTGTCCATTTTGAGGGGTCCCTTCTCCTGGCCAGCAGTGTCAGCTCCTTCCTCTACACAGATCTGGCTGAGGCCCTGAAGCTTCTTGTGCCACCTGTGGGCCCCCCTACTAAGTGTGATCTTGCCCCAGGCAGAGCTTACTGGCCAGAAAGGCCTGCTCCCTTCATATTCCCCTGCTCCCTGCAGAGCCAGCCACTCTCTATGAGATCAAGCTCCAGGCATTCAATGGCAATGGGAATGGTAACAGTAGTGCCCACTTGGTGTCTTTGCGTGACATGCCCCTGGCCACCCCTGGTAAGTGGGGTCCAGTAAGAGGGTAATAGGGCTGGGGTCAGAGTAGGCGCCCCCAATAGGACCCATTCCTGCCAGTCTTCAAGGAGGAGGGGCTAGGCTTTGCCTCCATCCCTGGTTCTGATAGATGGCACTGTATCCACAGAATCCAAGGCTGGGTGCCCTTGCAGCCAGAGTGAGAGCAGCTCACTGCCTGGGGTTGTGGTGGGCATCCATGTGGGCCTGGCTGCCCTCATCATTTGCCTCCTCTGCTTCTTCCTGGGCTGGAGACATAGGTAAGGGACAGGTAACGGTTAATGCGGAAAAGTGCTAGGGGGACAATCTGCATCACTGTAATAGGATGAGAGAGAGCAGGAAAGAACCCTTACCCATTATTAATCACTTTTACAAATAAGGAGACCGAGGCAGAGAGGGGGAACCAGTTCTTTTCAGAGCTGTGTGGTGTGAGGAATGGGAGGAGGGCTGGTGGGCTATGGGCAGAGAGGACTGGGGCTCCCAAGGCCGAGGACGAAGGCAGCAAAAGTGGGCCAGAGCCAGTTCCCCTACTATCCAGTGGCACAAGGAAGGGCCCACCCTTTGCATCCCTGGGGAGTGTGGAACAAGATGAAGGGCTGGGGCCATTGCTAACGGAGAGGGAGGCCCCAGACAGGCCCTGGTGCTGACCCTTCCTATCTGGGCAGCCTCCTCTGTAGTCAGGGGTCCTGAGAATGCTGGGCAGTACCTCAGACTGCTTCGGAAAGAGCAGGGGACCACCGAAGACAGGCTCAGATAGAAGGGAAGCCTGAGGAAAAGATTGAACTCATCACTCAGATGAGGGGGATTCAAGTGATGGGGAGTTGGTGGGGGAAACTGGTGTGCTTGAGGCCTTGGTACAGAGGCCTGACCACTTCCTTCACTCTCAGGTGACCGTGGAACAGCTGCCCTTAGCCTAGGGTCCTCCAAGTTGGCTCAGATGCCACTAACTCTGGACCTACCAAAGAACCTACCTCGCCTGTCCTTGTCACCCTGGAGTCAGGAAAGAACCAAAGGTCCCTCAGCCCCTCTCCAGGGAGGGGCAGGCCTAGCCATAGTCAGAGAGAAGAGTGTGTGGCTCTCTATTCCTCTCCCCAGCCTCAAGAAATGGGAGAACCTGTGTCCTTCCCAATATACCAAATAACCTCAAACTAAACCAAGCTCAGCTGGAATTACCCCCAACCCAGGTAGGTACTCCTGCCTCAAAACCCCAACCAATACATACACCTCTTGATCCAAATATGAATCTACCCATAGATATATAGCTTTAAGTGTTCCCCCCAAGCAGGAGCGGCAGGGCAAGGGGCCCTGTCATCACCTCCATCTCACAACTAGAATCCCCCTTGTCTGAAATCTCAGTTTCTGTCTCCTCATGCCCAAGATGAGGTCTGACCCAGGGACAGGCAACCTGCATTCCTTGTGGTCTGTGTGGGCAGGTGGGCAAAGGAGGTGCTGAGTTCTTTGCCCCCCCACCCCCCAACATTATGAGTCCTGAACACCTGAACTCACATGAGCTTCTTCTCTGAGCAACCAAATACCCATCTCCCCTCTTCCCAGATACAAAGCATTAGCTCCTATTCAGGAGGCATCCCTCCCCATTTGATTTTTGAGAGATTAGTTTGAGCTGGGTTTTTGGTAGCCTTGAATCTCTTGTAGAATGAGCACAGAGGCTGTGAAGCACCTCACCTATCTCCATCAATTCTGAGGGTCCAAAGAGCACCTCTTTCCCACTCCTCCCTCAGCCAGTCTATGGCACCCAGGGCCCCGTAGACTCTCCTCATCCAGTTCTGTCATGCTATAAAGCCAAAGCCCCAGCCACTCCCTCAATCAACCTTTCCCTTCCAGGGCTGCCCAAGATTGAGCCAAAAAGGGGAGAGGAAAAGCTAGGGCTTAGGCAATCCCAAACATTGTCTCCTCTGTGCTCTTGTAGAGTAATGCTAGTACCAATGACGAGACTCCAGTAAGGCTGGGCCCTGCCCCTCCAAAGAGGCTCCCTCTGCACAAGGTGCAGAAGCACCTGTAACTAAGAAATAGGGCAGGGGAGCAAGGGGGTTAAGAATAGTCTCAAACTTCAAGTGCTTGAAGAAATGACATACTCTCCTCTGGTTGGGCCTGGTCTAAGTGCTTTGTTGAAAATAAAAAAACAAAATGGAAAAAATAAGGATCTGGTTAATGCTTTAGGTTGAAAGGAGAACTTGGGGGAGGTGGTGCGACGGAACAGTTTCAGGTCTTCCTGGAGATACTCCATTTGGATTGTAAAGGAACTATATCCTGCAGTTTGCTAAGAAAAGAGCCCCTATTGTCATAAGGCAACCATCTGGAGAATGCAGCATGTTACAAACAATTCCGTTACTGGAGTCCCCTCCCCTGATACCTTTAGACCTTAAGTCATCAGGTAACTAAAGTGGGGTCAGTGGCTTCCAGAACACTGGCTCCAGCTAGAGGTGGAGGGGAACAAGAACACAGAAGTAGGTAAAGGCTCTAAATAATCACAATTGGAGAATAGGGTACAAATCAAAGGTACCCCATGGCTGGACTGTAAGGACTACAAACCTTCTCTCCCAATTACCCCTAAAATTCTCCCACCAAACTGCCACCCCCAACCCCCAAGATAACCAAAGCACAAGCCACAGGAAAGTTTAGAAACCATTCCTTTCTTTATTAAACATAGCTTGCAAGTGATAAATATTACAAAGTTTTTTTTTTCTTTTAATCCTTTCTCCAAAAATTAGCTTATTATTTGAATCTGTCATTGCTGAAATGCTCAGCAGCATCTGAAACAGATGGGAGTGTATTTATTTGCCTTTTTGAAAACCAGTTTCTATTGGTCTTAGTTTTTTCATTTTACTTCCTGAACAGAACTTTAAAAGAAACCTTGACTAATCTTCATTTAAAAACTGGCAAAAACTGGGTAGACCTCCTTCCCTTTGCACTATTAAGGGTATGAAATTCCCCATATAAACAGAGATATACACCTTATGAAATTCTTTTCGGTTGCCCCCCCACTCCTATTACCCAGGGTGCCAATGGAGGCTGACCGGTAAAAAAAAAAAAAAAAAAAAAAAAGGAAACTTAAAGAGAGCTGTGCAAAAGGGTCTTGTTCCCCTCCCACCCACCCTATTCAGGGAAGGCCATTCCCCATCCCACCTCCCTGCTCCCCACCCCCCAACCCCAATCTATCCTTCCTCCTACACCAGGGCCTCACCCATCATCCTGTATCCTTTTCCAGGCTTTACCAGCCAAGAACCTAAAGAGAGTGAGAATACTCCCTTCAGCCCAGGCTGTGGGGAAATTGGGCCCCTGAAGGAGACAGACTGAAACAGCTTCCTTCAGTGGGTTCCAATGAGATTTGAGGAAAGGAGACAAGATGGAGGCTATATCTGAGCTCTCCAATTGTGTCACCAAGACGACGGAAAAAGTTCCACATCTTGTAGCTCATAGGGGGAGTAAGTAATGACCAACAACCTGGGGAATTCATTGGTCAGCCACCTTTAAGGGCTCTGTGGTTGGTCGTGAGGTGGGCTTGGGGCCTGCCTGGTCTCTGCCTGGTCCCTACCTTCAGATGACTAGAAGCATAAGGGCAAAGATGTCACTGGTCTAACTGATGCCCTAGACATCACTCTGCCGCCTCTCCCAAATCAAGGGTAACAGGAGGGGACTGGCAGCTCTCCAAGGGTACTGTTACAAATAACCACTTCAAGTACTAGTCACTTTCATATGATTTTCTCCTTGGTTTTGCAGCCCAACACTTTCCTCACTTCAAGTTGCTTTTTGGTTTTGGTAGGTGGGGAAGGAAGCATATAAATTTAAACTTGGTGGCCAGATAATCCACTACCGTCACTTCACAGGTAAGAGAACTGAAACCCAGAACATTAACTCTATCAAAGGTCACATAGCAAGTTAGTAGGAGACCCCAGGTCTCCAGACTGTGCCCTCCCATCCCGCTTTGTGTTGGTGGTTCTCTTTATCCTCCACAGTCCTGGACCAGGAGCCCTGGCTTTCATGGGAACCCAGCCTCATTTCAATTCATGAAGCCTAAAACTGTACAGATGAATGTGGCTCTTACTAAGTAAGACCTCCTTGGGATGACGTCACAATTCTTTCTGTCTACCATCCCCTGACAATCCACCCTCAAAGGCCCATGAGACTAGGTTCTTTCTTTCTTTCTTTTGGGGGGGGTGGGGTGGGGTGGGGGAAATCCCTTGCATAAGAAAGCTTGACACTGAATTTTGTTATATAGGTATATTGTATATATGCTGATGCAATCAGAGGGAAAAAAAAAACAGTGCAAATACAATTACAATTCATAATACTTGGTTTCGATGCCCCCGGGAACTGCCCCATTCCTCAGATACCTCCCAACCCCCAGCACTTCCCCATAGTATCAACCTAATGCTGGGAAGTAGGGAGGAGGGGCAGGTTAGGGTAGGGAGTGGGCTCTGCCAAGGCAGTGCTGGTGACCCGGAGGGACTACTCCAGGGTGGGGAGGCAAGGCACAAATTAGGGGTGGGTGGTGGGGGAGGTGGCATCTCTAAGGAGGGATGGGGTTGGAGCAGCTGCCAGTCTCAGTGTGCTGGGCCCGGCCCACTCCCCTACCCACCCTCCATAGCCCTGCCTCCCTACCCCCACCCCTTCCCCAGAAACCCTTTTGCACGGATCATACACAAACGGGCACATTACAAAATGACATAACACAGTTTCACAATATCCATGGCTAGGGCTTTTTTTTCTCTTTTTCAGGTTTTTTTTTTTTTTTTTCTACACAATGTACAATTCCTTTTAAATGGATCAAGAAATAGCTTATATACACGAATGAGTCCTTGTTATAACATCTCGGCAGCAAATATCATAAGCTAATGAAGGTCTTGATGGAAGGGAAAGGAGCCAAGGACTGGGGGGGTGGGGGGGTGGAGAGAAGGGTTATACCCTTCTGGAGGAGTGGGAAGAAAAGGGAATGGTTGGGGGAAAGGAACAAAAGTAAAATATCAAGAAGCATCTTTACAAAGCAGTTCTACAGCTAATTCCTTTTAAAGGGGAAAGGAAAGGTAACCAAAGCAGGAAAACATTTATCTGTGTCTTAAAAAAAATGTTCTACCATACATATATCCAAAAAATGTGGAAAAATACTTATTCCAAGGATGGAGGGAGTCCAAATGCTGTGGTCGAATGACAAAACTGATAAATAAGGACCTCTGTCCCCCCATTTTACCCAAGCCTTACCACTAATCCACCCGTTTCAGGTTTCTAGGGAGTAAGACACTGTCCATAAACTACTACTTTTAGTGCCTCTGGGGATGGAGAAAAACAGGCAGAATTGATGGGATCCTCACTCTACTAATACCCTGAGCTTCAGAGCTCCAGGGGTAAAGGATAACTCTCCCAACAGAGGGTCTTTCCTCCTTTCCTTACGGCATGAGGTTTAGTGTCTACAGGGCCCAAGGCCTGGGGATGGATATTAACAACAGACTTGGAGGGACACGCAGCAATCAGTGATGAAAAAGTAGAGAATGAGGAAGACAGAAGGGCGGGGGAGAGGAAGGAAAGGGAGGAGGTGGAAGGCTAATACTTTACCATGATTAGGGAGACTTTACCCCCATCACTAGTCCCTGGGAAGGGTATGAAAATGGGGAAGAGAGGGGTATGAAATCAAACCGCAGCGATTGAACAAAGGGTCAAAGAGCTATGCTAGTCAACAAGCAGCTTCTATGATAACTGACCCTGAGGGGATTAAAAACAGGGAAGATTCTACCCTTTCCCCTATGGCCTCAGGACCTAAGCAGACACTCGACTGTGGCTTTTCCTTCCCCATCACTCCCCATCTCTACACATCTTACTTCCAAACCCTATTCAAAGGTGGCCTGGCTCCCAGGGAAAGGACTCAGCTCAGGGCAGGGACAGCCCCTAGCCAGACGGTATTGCACATTCTCTGTTCCTTACTTTTAATCTCAACTGACAAACTTGGGCACCTTGTACCTCTGAGCACCTCTGAGCTGGGGGAGAGGGAGACATAACAGAAATGGCACTTCATCATGGGGGGTGGGGGGACAGGCTAGACATACATGCCACAAGGCAAGATGACTCGTAGGGAAAACATTTAAAAAAAAAAGAAGCTTCCAATTTTGTGGAAGAGAGAAAAGAAAAACCAAACGATTTATCCAGTGCTTTCAAAGCACAGAGGGCAAAGAAAAGATGTAAGAATATATCTTTATATATATATATATATAATTTTAAAATAATCCCAGACCCAGTTCCATTAACCCCCCTCCCTTTCCCACCACTTACAGTCAGGGGTACAACATTCCCCCAGAAAAATACTCGAAACGACCCGATCACTACCTGTTACTAGCATCTAGCTTCCAGATCATTTCACCACTGGGCGAGCCCAGACACTGGCTGCATCTCTGCTCCTTTATTAAGTGCTCAATGAATTTGGGGGAAGGGAGGAAAGAAAAAAGCCAGGAAGGCCCGTAGGGCCAGTATAATCACCCACAGTGGCACTGGGGTGTGGGGAGTAGAGGCCAGAGTGGGGGAACTGAGCCTGATTTTAGCTCCTTCTCCCACCCCACCCCCAAATTTTATGGGGAACATGTGCAGTTTTTGTGTGTGTTAACTTTAAAAGTGCCTTCTTACTTTAAAAAAATTATTTAATTTTTAAAAATAAAAGTGGGGGAACTTCCTCAGGTGGCTTTCAAGGGCAAAGTATTAAACTCCTCTGCATACCTCTCTGCTAAGAGGATCCCCCCAGTGTACTCTGGCAGCTTCTGGAGCTGGAGAGGCAGGTGGGTGTACACTATGAGGAGAGCAGAAACCCTTACTTTTAATGGGTTTCCCTTACCTCAAAAACAGCCTGGCCCATCTCTCTTCCCCCACAGTGTGGGCAAATGGGATGTTAATCTCCCCAATCCCCAGAACAGCAACATTGCACAATTCAATTCATTTTCTACATTAGTAGCGTTTAAGAAAAAAATAAAAACAAAACTAAAAACCAAAATTAATAGAATTCTGGGTGATAAAAAGGGACAACTACTTGTTTAGCAGAGGTCCAAAGTTGGTTCTGACACGAGTTGTTTGGCGCTGAGCAGATGGTTCTGCAGTTAGTGCAGCAGAGTTGGGACAGGACTCCAACCTGATCAGGTGCCCCCACCCTCACCTCCTGGCATTCAGAGGATGAAGGGATAGACATGTGCAAGTCTCAACTGTTGGGAGAGATATCCCTTTTTCTTTCCTCTAAGTCTATTTCCTCCTTTTGTCATTTGACTCACTCACGCCCATTCCAACTTCTAGGACACCCAGCAAACAGCTTGAGAATGGCTGTGATTAAAGGGCAGACTAGGATCTTAAAATTGGGAGTGGGGTGAAGGAGAATTTTACAAGGAAAATAAGATGAAATAATTCTGGGCTAGTTGACCTGGACGAGACTTCCGCATCACCATGGGGTCTTACGCCTCAGCACCCAGAAGGCCAGGGTCTGGGATCAGTCCTCCCTGGCTCACCATTATGCTTGTCATCACACTTCTCTCTCCCCTCTCCTCCACAGGTCTGTTCCAGGGTGTATGAGTTTTAAAGCTTCTCCCTCCACGCTCTTTCCCCAGATTCTTAGAGCCCATGGAGCACTGTCTCCTCCCAAACTATTCAGCCCCAAAACACCCAGACCTGGGCTGCTACTCCCTCTTGTTTGATGCTAACCCCCCTGCCCCACCCTGGGTTAAGTGCATTCAAAACTTCTGCCCCTAACACTCCCAGTCATGTCCTACTTGGCAGCTGGGGACCCTACTGCAGCCTGCAAAAACTCCTATCATTGAACCGAATGTCATTTGTGTTTACAAAAAAAAAAAGAAAAAGAAAAAGATTGGGGGGGGGGGGAAGGTTTAACCGTCCACTGAACAAAGGGAGGACACACAACATCATTAAAAATGATAAAAATTATAGCATAAAACAAACTTTAGAAACACACGTCAGAGGGCTTAGATTCTCCCCAGGACCTCATTCTGACCTCTATCAGAGGCAAAGAAAAAAAAAAAAAAAAAAAAAAAAAAAAGGGTGGGGGGGGGGGGGGAAGGTTTAACCGTCCACTGAACAAAGGGAGGACACACAACATCATTAAAAATGATAAAAATTATAGCATAAAACAAACTTTAGAAACACACGTCAGAGGGCTTAGATTCTCCCCAGGACCTCATTCTGACCTCTATCAGAGGCAAAGATCCACCTCACTGTTAAAAGAAAACCGAAGAGAGAAGACAGAGTGGCAGAAGAACAGATCGCAGCAGTGTGAAATAAAGGGGAGGTGGCGGGGCAGGGCGTGTGTTTTCTTGTTGATTTCTATTTTTTGTCTTCTGTTTTTCTGTTTTGCTTTCCGTGTATGGTAGGCACCAGTACAGGCACTGCATGCGACGGAAGTTGGGGGCAATGGAAGAGGAAAGGGGTAAAGGATTCAAGGGTGGGGCAGTACAAGTGGAACAGGCGTTATTTCTGTCCACTGATGGACTGCGATATAGATCGGGGAGGGATCATGTCTAAAAGATATTCACGCTGTCGGTCTGCCAAACTGGGGGCTTTGTGTCCTCCGATGCCAGTATTCAAGTATGCAATGTTGACACCTAGACCCAGGAGACAAAAGTGGAGAGCAGGTATTAAAAGAGGAAATGACATTCCCTTCTCCACTACCCTGGGGCTACAGAGCTGAAGATGTGAAGGAAACATTAGAAGTTGCCTGCAACCGTCCAGACTTAGCTGGCTTTATTTCAGGAGCAACTACCACTCTTAGTCCTAAGGTTTAGGAAAAGAGGTCTTCCTGAAATTTCAGTCCTACCGGAAATAATGAACATGATCCTGATGGTATAGAAGAGACAGGTAAAAAACAGTGATGAGAGGAAAATGATTAAGACAAAGAGATGAAATCATTGAAATCTGCTTTGATTTGGGGGCCACTGATTGTGGAGAAGCATCCCTGGATCATTCAAACAGGACAGTCGACCCTGCTCTCCTAGCCAAGAGATCAACAACAACATGCCCACTGAAAGGACCCCCAAGAAAGTTCTCAGATTAACCCTTCTTACCTGGCATACCAAGGAGGCCACCTGGCACAGACAACTGGGGTGCCTGTGCAAAGTTTGATAGCATGGAGCGGGCAGATGTGGGTATGCCACGCTGGAGGCTGCTCTGGGGCTGTGGAGCCTGTAACGATGAGGAGATGGTTGATACAACTTTGCTATGATGGGAGGGTACATGGCAGGCAAAGATATGGGAGTAGAGAAGAGCAGTATGACTTCCCACAGAAGAAAGAACAAATTGGAATAAATGATTGACAAGCCCCTGAGAGAAATCAGGGTCAAGGAAAAAGTTCCTCACCTGCCGAAGTGTATGATGTCTCATGATGGTCTCTTGTTTACTGACACTGGACACAGCTGGAGCCGTAGTGGGGGAAAGGGCTGCCTGCTGCTGTAATCGCTGTTCAATTTCCTGTTGGGAGTCGTCAGATCAGGCTGGGCAGGACAGCACCCAATTTCCTAAACAGAAAACCTAGAGGCCTTATTTCTAATGTTGCCAGCTAGGAAGAGGGATATGGAAAAGCAAGAGTCTGGTGGTGGCTACACTGTGACCTCTGGGTGTAAGCAGCCAATTTGTTTCACTGATTACAGAATTCCCCTCTCTCTCCAGGAAAGTTGGCTCTCAAAAGTTGGCTGGAGCAGTCTGGGTGGTGGTGATGAGCTGACTGATATAATTAAGGCAGATGAATTACCAGAGTTTTATTTTTGACTCCTGCCTATTTTCCAGAAGGTTCATGATGCTACCCAAACAAAGGAGTCTGATGGGTGGTGGAGTGGGGAATGGGATAAAGGAAAAGGACCTGAGCTTCCCAACACATCTTTCCCTCTCCAAGATATTTTCATCCTATAACTACTATAGGAAATGTTCACACACTCTAGCACCACTATTCTTCACTGGGCTACTTCATAATCTCTTTCCCTTGTCATTTCCTTGTTAAGTATGGAATATAGATAAGTACTTCTCTCAAAGAGATTTCTAGTACATTGGTTAGAGCACAGCCTTATAAAACCAAGGTCACAGGTTCAGATCCCCATACTGGCCAGCCACCAAAAAAAAAAAAAAGATTTATAGTACAACCATAAGTTCCTCCCACCAAAATCCATTTGTTTGAAGTGAAAATAGAAGGATTTCCAGGGCTGACTGGTTAGCTCTGTTGGTTAAAGCGTGGTGCTGCTAACACCAAGGTCCAGAGTTCACTCCCTGTACTGGCCAGCCACCAAAAAAAAAAAAAGAGGAATTTCTTTGTGCTATGGAAAAGCCAAGAGTCTCAAGCCTGCTTTTCCTTTCCCTTAACCTCAGCCATTATGTGTTACTAATTTCTTATCTGATCAGAAATACTCAGTGAAATGGAAATGGAAAAAATAGAATAAGGAGAAGAAAGGGATCTTAGGTCTTCAGGTCCAGAGATCTGTGGGGATCACATGACAACCCTTCCAAACTAGAAGGAATGACCCTTAGGGAAAACCAAACCCGGACAGGTGGCTGGTGAATAGAAGTCAGAATTCTTACCTGTTCCTGCTGTAGGGCTTTAACAAAAGCATTTTTCAGCCGGTTGGTGTGTTCAGCTTTTAGAGCCTTCTTCTGGTTGGAGGTCATACACTGCTCACACAGAATCTTACCATTCTTTTCTTGCTTCCAGTGAGGGGTGAAATCTGTGCGACACTGGGCACATACAAAGGGTTCGACCCGCAGAAGTGAGGCACAGCTTTTGCCTAGATGCCAACAAAAATAATAGTCAGTGGCTTCATGTTTCCTATCTCCTCTTTTTTCATCAAATAGATCTTTTCCTGGAGTTTATTTTTGCTAAGTTAAGAAAGAGACTCTACAAAAAGAATACTCTACCACTTATAAAATACTTGTTTTTTTGTTTTTTTAAAAGATGACCGGTAAGGGGATCTTAACCCTTGACTTGGTGTTGTCAGCACCACGCTCAGCCAGTGAGCAAACCGGCCATCCCTATATGGGATCCGAACCCGGGGCCTTGGTGTTATCAGCACCGTACTCTCCCGAGTGAGCCACGGGCCGGCCCCATAAAATACTTGTTTTCATTTGATTATAACATCATCACTCCAGGGAATTCATATAGTACCTTCCTTACATACAAACAAGGAAACTAAGTCTAAGAAACACAGCTCCTAACTGACATAGCTGGGACAAGAACCCATGTTTTCTGATTTCCCACTATATCACATTGAGAGGAAAATAGTGTGTCAATTCAAAGTCAAAGGACTCCATCTAGCTCAACCAATATTTTTGTTTCTTAGCCTCTCCTTACCCCAGACTGCACTTATCCCTGTTATATACATATATAATTTTTAGTTATCAGTGTCTGAATTACTTATTCACTTGGTGATCTGTTTATAGCTAATACTGAGTCCTCTAGGTACTTTCCTCTATTGTCAGGTGTTCCCATAAGTCTACAAGTCTAGAAATTCAAGCTTAATAACTTCAGTTAGTCTAGATTGTATAATGTTAATACTCTATAGTCTGATTCAGTATTGGCTTACAGCTTTTACGTGGTTATACTTAGTTATCTACATAAGTATGTCTGTTTTCACAATTAAAAGTTTCAAAGTGCAGGGACTGAATACAATAATACAGCACAATGCTGCACAAACACTGACATTAAAAATAAGAGTTTTATTCAACAAATTATGCATGCATCATGCTAGGCACCATTTAAAAAAACAAAACAATATGCTGCAAAAAACATACAAGATATAAAAAATACACAGTCAAAACATTAAGATGCACACACACGTGCACACACACACACTTTTTGATATACTGCTCCCAAACAACCATAAATAAGGGATGGAAAATGGTTTGGCAATAGTAAAGAAAAGTTATTTAACAAGGCATGGTACCCTGTGATACTGTGCCCATGTCAATCAGGCTTGGCAACCTCTTGCTTAGATAAGGAGATTGACTAGAAAGAAACAGCCTTACCTTGGCTGTCAATGACACTCTGTACGACTTCTTCCAAGCCTACCATGTAGATGAACTCGCTATTGGCTGCACTGGGCAGGAAGTGAAGCAAGGGAGCAGGAGGTTTAGGGGGTGGGATCTCCAGGAGTGTCTTTTCCAGCTGTTTGCGAAGAGCCAGTTTGGCTGCGGCCTGTGAGTTGGCAGCATCAGTCATGGCGCTGGGGCTAGGAAGGGGTGACGATACTCTGTTCACGGTCCCTGGCTGGATATGTGATGCAAGGTTCATATAGATAGCAGAAGATGTTGTACGCTGACAGGGAACAGAAGAACTTGACTGCTAAAATAGATTGAGAATAGGGATCAGTGATGGTATGTGGGAAAGAGCCAATTCTTTTTTTCTTTTTTTGGCAAACTCCTGATCTTGGTGTTACCAGCACCATGCTCTCCCAAGTGAGCTAACCAGCCAGCCAGAACAAACTCTTGCTTTCTTGGCAGAGGACACTATCTAATCCTAGTCTGGACTACTTAGCTGCCCCAAAATAGGAGGTATCCAACTTACTCATTGAAAAAGAACTCTGGCACATAGAAAAGGAGAATGATAATGGCTATGAGCTAAAAATGCTAAGAGAAAAGTAAAGATTGGGGATACTTGCTGTCATGCATCCTTATGATTCTTATTCTCTAGACCTAGCTATTTCTTCTTTTTCTTTCTTTTATTTTTTTGGCAGCTGGCCGGTACAGGGATTGAACCATAGACCTTGGTGTTATCACCATCACGCTCTAACCACTGAGATAACTGGCCAGCCCCTATCTCTTTCTTCTAGGCAGATTTTTAGCTTACTGCTACTCTGCTGTACAGCCTCTCTTCTCCACTACTATTTCTGTGTAATTTCCCAAATCTTCCACATTTGGGAATGCTCTCAATTCAAGCTCTACCCAAATCACCCTGTTGTCATAAGAATTTCTCTATGTATAAAAACATATCTATTTCAACAAGAAAGGCAAATAAAAAACATTCTGTTTCCACATTAGGGCACTCTCTTACTGGTTGGTAATTGATGGCGGGATTCATGCTGGGTGTTGTGGTGCGTACAAGGCCAGGCTTAGGCGGGCCCCGCTGACCCTGTAGCTGGGCTGGATTTGGTGCAATAACACGTTGAGACATCAACATGTGTGGGAGGGTGGTATTGGTCGCTGAACGGATGACACTGTGACCCTAAAGAGGAAGAAGAGGAAAAGAACTAGTCACACATGGTATAATGACCCATAAAATTCAAACACTGCCTATAAAACACAGTTAAGTAGAAACACAGGAACGCAGTCAGCCTTGGTAATTTCATCTAATATCTATGGTTATAAATCTACCATCACTATAAACTCTGATTAGTAGCTAGGAAGTTCCTGGCTTTTTTGGTACAAACTATCTAATCCTACATGGTTTGATAGCTAGAAAATTATCTAACCTTTCTCTAGAAAAGCTGGAAACTTTCTCTAGAAAAGAAAGAAGGTTATTGATCCTTCCTTCTGTTGCAGATTAAATCATGTCGTAAAGAACCAATAGGACCATTTGTAGTAATAATACCTCTATCATGGCCAGGTTCTTCTATAATCTTCACAAAAGCCCTCAAACAGAGATAGGACTGACAGGGCCCTACAACACTAAGATCCTACTATGTGTCATACCTGTAATGTTCTCAAATTTTGAGGTTCAACCCCTTGTGCTCCAGGCCGGGAAGGAAGCTTGGATAGGCCCTGCTGTCCCACATGTGCAGGAGATGGCTGAACAATAGATGCTGCATTCTGTACAACTGGAGTCTGAGAAAGGGAAGAGAAAATAAGACTGTGGAAAAGGCCAATAATCAGAGGTAGAAATGTGGTACATTTCTAGACTTTTAAAATTCCTTGTCAGTGTGAAGCTCCTATTGACCAGGAGGAAAAATGAGAAAAATGAAATCAAAGCTTTCTTGACTAAGGCCTAAGATAAAAAGAAAATCACCACTTCTAAAGACTAAAAAACTATGGAACTGGAGAAGAATGAGCCACTTGGCTGATCCTACCTGGGGTAGCCCACTCTCAAATCAGTTTTTCTTTACTTTCCCCTATTCCCTTACTTCTAGGGCACATTACCTTCTGGACCACGTTCTCTTTCTGTAGCTGACTCTGTCTCAGTTTCTTTAGCAGCACTAGTCGGGCTTCTTCCAATCTCAGCTCATCCCTTAGCTGCTTGATGAGCTGCTGCCGTTCCTCAATGCCTTTCCCCTAAAGAAACATGGAGACTGTCAGCTATGGCAGCAGGTACCACCCAGAATCCCTTCCCGCAAGAGAATCTCTATTACTTAGTTCTGAAACCTTCATCTTCTACAAGATGCAGAAGTGGTAATGGGATTGTTATCTTTGTATCCCTGGGGTTTGGCACAGTGCCTGACATTCAGCAAAAAAATGCTAATAGAATGAAATAAGAGACCACATATAAACGCCAAGCAGCCAAATTCCTGGCAAAATAGAAGAATAACCAAAGGGAGACATTGTTATCTTTTAAAATAATGTTTCTAAATCTTTTAAAGCCATGTTTCCTCTAAACATGCATAAAAACTTAGGAATCCCTCCATATTCTGAAACTCAGGATAGAATGTAGAAGGTATCCTTTCAGCCAAGAGTTTACTTCATGTGACTTGAATTATGAAGTTTTCATTTTCCAAAAATAAATTATCTTGAATATAATTGTTTGTATGTATGCTTTTTCAAATTATCTTATTCACTTGACTCTAGTATTTCCTTCTATAAAGGGGCATACCCTTGAAGATGAGGATTACTATAAAGACTTTTTATCAATGGACAGTTAATTTAGATCCAAAAAATAAATAGTCAAAAAACAGAACTAGGATTCTGAGGGAATTAAAGAGAATAGAAGGAGCATAAAATGAAGAGTGATCTTTTTTGTTTTTACCTTAAACATCTCTAGGTTGGCTGCTTTGAGTCTTTCTTCCATTCGGGAGCTAGAACGGGGACTGGAAGCCTCATTGTCAGACAAAACAATGATATCTGGAGAGGGAGTTAGCCTTCCTCGGTCTGGCTCACTAGACAAGAAAATGAAAAATTAAAGTATTTCCAACAGTAAGAGTTCATTAAAAAAATTAAGAAAACTTTTTTCCTATACTAAACAAAGAAATTTGAGGGAACTTAGGTCTGGCCCAATTCACCCAGAGAAAGATTCAAATTGTAGGATAAAGAAGACAACAAGATATAATAGATGGCAAAACCTCAACAAAAATAAATTCTACATCTAAATTCCTTACAGAAGATGCAGGGACAAAGATACAAAATGACTGGCTTTAGAAACAGGAAGAAGAGATGAGTATTCTTATCACACCAATTTTAATCAAAATCCTAAATGTTTTCCCTATATATCACTCTCCATTGGGTTGTCATTAGTCACATGGAGGCTCATGAAGGAAATGACTAGCTCTACAGGGGAAGAAAGGCAAAGGAAGAAGAGAGCCTCGTCATCCACCACGGGTATAGACGATATGCTCCTAAGGAGGCAGCTCACTATAACAATAACACGGTTCTGGCAATCTGAGGATTTACAAGAAAGGAGGTTATGTGACAACTTCAGTGACAGTGTATCCTGTCAAGAGTAGGTACTGAGGAGTAGGTAAAAGGAGGTACTGCTGTCATTAGTTTGATTGAACGAACAGTGTCAAGTATAACATTTACAGACTTCTGAAGGACTGAACCTCCAAAACTAAATATATGATGGTACTTTAAAATATTCACGGAAAAATACAATTAAAAGGTACTACGAATCTCTCCATGAACTTCTTGAAGTATCCATGTATGGAACTCTCATCTGCTAGCCAGAGTTTTATCTAGCACTGTCCCTCAAACAGAAACTGTCTAGAAATTACTTTGAAATCTAAATCTCCCACATTGGTTCCTCTTACTCCCAATGTTATTAATTAGACAACTCTTGTTTTGGTCTTTCTAGGGCTAGCCTTAAAAGCATCACACACTTGTTTTTGTAAGATGATAAAAAATGGTACTCACTACTTTAAGACCTAGACAACCAGATCCCTAGAAACTATAATTGCTCTACATTCACAAATCAATGACTATATCTTCTAACTCTCCTCTGATTTCAAAGATATCTTCCCAGACTCTATTTTCCTTGAGATAGCGTAGTTAGGAGTATACAGGTCTAAGGCAATATGTTCTTAGGTCTTATTTAAATGTTTACGTAACTTAAACCCTTAGTGCTCACAGACCATTAGTTGTGAGAGCCTCTCCACCATTTCTCAGGGCTTCTGGTCTCAATTACCATTGGGCACGAATACCTCCTGAACAAGGCACCCCTGATGGTTGGGATAGGCATCCAATTTCTCAATAGGGAAAATATGAATTACTAAAAGCAATCAAATTTACCTGAAGAAATAGAATAGAGGGTCAGAGTAATGAGAATGACTCTTGTGAATTATTAGGTTTATCTGGATTGCTCTGTAACTACTGGTCACAGACATAGCAAGCTGAGAATGGGGAATTACAGAAAAAGAAGCCACTAGAGGGAGAAATGAAACTTTCATTTTCTAACCCCAAGTTCCTGGAATAACAGTCAGGCCTAAATAAAGTGAATTAATTTTTTTGTGTGATTTACTTACCATTTCTATATTTATTCATCCCCCCCACCCTGAAGTTTAACATGGCTGAACAGTTTTGAAGTCTGGAACATTTCCCACTCTCTATTTGATTGCCCAATTTTTTCATTACCAGTAAGAAGCTTTTTCTATTCTGGTCCTGGCTGGATACATACATTACAGAAGACTATTTCTAAGGTAAGGAATTCTCTTTGCTCAAATTAGTGCCATCTACTGCTTAGGGACTGCCCAGTACCAAAACAGACAGAGACATTCCTAGATGAAGATTTTGGAATTGTGTGACGTTTATCAGGAAGTTATATATGAGAACCCTATATATTTTATTCCCAGATATAGTCAGACCCATATTAGATAGCACAGATAAGGGCAAAGCCCAAATCAAGGCTCAGTCCCCAATATTTTCTAACTTTTGACGTAGGATCCTGGATTCACTTGTTAAACATTCTAGAGAGAGAAATTATTTTGCTCCTTTCCCAAACATATATATGATTGGGGCTGGCCAGTTAGTTCAGCTGGTTAGACTGCAGCATTTTTACACCAAGGTCACAATCCTTGTACTGGCCAGCTGCCCCTCCCCCCACCCTGAACAAAACATCCACATGATTTACAATATTTGGGGTTCTTAAGTATAAAACCCTACCTGTTAGAGAGACATTATTAAAAGCCCAACTTGTTGTTGACATCACTTGTGACTCAGTTTGGCATATTCCTAGCAGCTATAAAGCTTAATCCTTATTCCAGTAGTAAAAACAACTGAACAGAACAGTACTGCCATGTCTCTCTAGTATTCCAAAATATAAGCAGTATTGATTTCACACATATCTTATTTCACAGATATCCTAACTTGCCCAACCAATGGCAAAATAAGATACTTAGGAAATTACAATATTGCTATCATGTTAAGAACTCCTCCTTCCTTCTGCTTTCAAATTCTTTCCTCATTTTATCCCTATAAAAGAGACCATGGTCAAGGGTTCAGAACCCCGTACTGGCTAGCTGCTAAAACAAAAAAACAAAACAAAAAAACCCCACAGTTCTCCTTGCTGGAAATCTATCAATTTTGTTCTTTATTATAAAATAGCTTGGGATTAAATGGAAATAGCTGTCAATATATCTGGAGCCCCTAGCTTCCAGAGGATTGTGTTTCAAAAGTTTATTGCCACAAAATAAAATTAAATACAACAGTTGGGTTTTCAGGGCAGTCTGACTCTTAAACACATAATGTATCTGCAATTATTACAATTCTAATAGCACTAATGAGATCTTACCCAAATGTGTAATAATGTTTCTACAAAAAATGTACTTGAAGAGTTCCAATTTGAGGTGTGAAGAATCTACCTAACACTTCCCCTTTTCTTCCTCCCCAATGACGTAGGATCAGTCATTTGCTCCAGAAGGGTAAGAGCTACTACCGGGCAGAGCAGGCTGCTCAGGCACATGATCTCATTCACCCACTTCCTGATTTCTTCCAAAGGACCTAGAGTAATCTACTTGCATAATGTTCCACTGACACTACCCTATAGCTTCCAAGGATTTCTCTCCTCTCCCAGGGTCACTAGGGAATTTCTCTGAAGTTTCCTAAGGGTTTTTAACTGTATTATCAAGAATAATGTGGGCCAGCCCCGTGGCTCACTCGGGAGAGTGCGGTGCTGGTAGCGCCAAGGTCGCGGGTTCGGATCCTATATAGGGATGGCCAGTGCGCTCACTGGCTGAGCGTGGTGTGGATGACACCAAGCCAAGGGTTACAATCCCCTTACCGGTCAAAAAAATAAAATAAAAAATAAAAAATAAATTAAATTAAATTAAAAAAAAGAATAATGTTCCCTCACAGGGTATGGTTTAAAAAAATAATCCTGGGACAAGACTATTAAGTAAACTTAAAATGTTGAGAAAGAAACACATGTGAGGTTATAATCATTCCTTCCTTCCTTCTTCCTTCTCCATTAGTCCAGCTTATTAAGATCCTGCTTTGGATCAGTCCTAGGACAAACCCATTGAGGTCAATTGAAGGGCAACTGAACAATGAAGAATAATTCTCATGCCTATGAGCTTTTTCTGAACTATTAATAAACTGAAAGTTCTTAAAACTAGAGCTGTTTATACTATGATTCACTGCCCAGGTAGACTAGACTTCAGTCAGCTCCAGGTAGCTTAGTGTGCATGCTCAAGTACTCAACTTTTGACAGACACAAAAAAAAAGGCCTGTGAAAAAGTGTTTGTCTTTGTGTGTCAGAGAGAGAGAATGAATGAATATACGTGTGCAAATGAATGTATATGAATATGTGGGGGCTGGGGGAGTGGCAAAGAAGCATCAAGAATGTAGAGACTTATCACATGATACTTTCCTTTTTTATACAAGAAAAGCCAGGCCCATGGTTTTTATGTAATAAAAACTGAGACTTCATAATAAAAAGATCCTAAAACTCCTGGAATAATCTGAAGAAAATACTGTTTTTCCCCTCCTAAAATGGCCATAAGATTAGAGGGAAGGTATATATTAACTCACTTCTGATTAGGCTATCAGCTGTCTAGTGCCCTCTTTATTCAGAAATGACCTTTTTTTTTTTTTTTTTTTTTAAAAGATGACCGGTAAGGGGATCTCAACCCTCGACTTGGTGTTGTCAGCACCACGCTCAGCCAGTGAGTGAACCGGCCATCCCTATATGGGATCCGAACCCGTGGCCTTGGTGTTATCAGCACCGCACTCTACCGAGTGAGCCACAGCCGGCCCCAGAAATGACCATTTTATCATAAAGGTAAGAAACTGATTCTCTGTATGCTAAGCAATTTTTGAGGCACCTCATTTCATTTGGAAGAGAAAATCATAGTCAACCCAAATGATACAGGTATGTCTTCTTTCAAGAAGCTTTAGAATGAAAATACCCTCCTCTCATTGGAAACAACCCATTTTACAGGCTTAGTTTATACCCTATCCCTGGAAGGCAGGTGAACTAAGCCATACCTCCGTCTAGCACTCATATCCACAGGCTCATCATTAATGTTTTCTTTGCCTGGCCTTCCAGCAGTCCTGCTGTCTCCATGAGGTCTGAGATTCCCATTGAGTTTCTCTTCATAGCCCTTGATACCACTGCCATCCTGTTTGGTGGGTAACTCATGAGGCACTTCAAGATTTGCCAAATCCTTCCTTTTGAGCAGTGCCAACATTTTCAAACGTTCCATGGCCTCATGTCCCTCCATTTTGAGTCGCTTTGCCAGTACATCATCTCGCTCATCTGCTGGGTCCAAGCTCCGCTTTAACAGATTCAGACGAAGAGCATCTTCTGTCATTCTATCCATCCTATGAAAAAAACAAAAAACAAAAAACGAGTGAGACCAGAATAAAGGCCCATAAATAGTCCATAAGGAAAGAGAGTGAGGTGGTAAAGTTATTAAGAAAAATCATAGTTATACATGTAAATATACATAAGTTCAAAGTTAACTGAGCTAAGCTCCTACCCTATACTGTTCTAGAACAACTATATTAGGGTGATTTCTCCATCCATCCTCAGCAATGAAAGTAAACTTCAGATACTTTACAGTCATCAAGGACCTTACCTGTAAAAGATACCTGAAACCAAACACCATACTCACCAGAACGGTCCATTAGGAGCCTTCATCCCTCAAAAAATAAACATTGAAAGTGACTGGGAGCTGGCCTGTGACTCACTCAGGACAGTGTGGTGCTGATAACACCGAGGCCCTGGGTTTGGATCCCATATAGGGATGGCCGGTTCGCTCACTGGCTGAGCGTGGTGCTGACAACACCAAGTCAAGGGTTAAGATCCCCTTACCGGTCATCTTTTTTTTTTTTTAAAAAAGAAAGTGACTGTGCATGCATGCTCAAAGTCAGATGCTTCTGTTTTAGCTTTCACATCAAATTCTTCTCCTAGAAAAGATTCTTCTATGAATGAGAAGTTCCTCACGTCACCCAAGAATGTTTTTAATTGGCCTGTCTTATGGATGAAAAAATATGAGAAAGATGAACTAGACAAACAGCAAGCCTCAGTTGTCTGGATACTGCAAGAATCAGAGGGGCTTGTTACCTGCCCTCCATTCTATATAGATACAGATCCAAAATCTTAAGACACTTTGGCGTTTTCTAATAAAGAACTCAGGTGCTTGGCCTAATAAGTAATATTTTCTCTACTCATACAGCAAAATTATTATTATTATTATTATTATTATTATTATTATTTTTAGTGACTGGCCGGTAGTGGGATTGAACCCTGGACTTTGGTGTTATCAGCACAATGCTCTAACCAACTGAGATAACTAAACAGCCCCTGCAGCAAAATTATTAAAGGCAAGCTAATCACCTTCTCTCTCACTTCGATTTTTTATACTAACAAAATCTAAATGTAGATTTAGATTTTCTCCAACACTTTCAAATCCAGGCTGTTCTCCTGGTAGGAAATTGCAATAATAAACTATAAAGAAAATATTTTGAGTCACAGAAACATAGGTTTAAACTGCTACATACTTTTACTAGGTCAAATATTTAATAAGTTCCGTTACTTCTCCAAGTCTCAATTTCATCTGTAAAAACGAGGTGCTTAGAAGGTGCTCAACAAAATTTAATTTCTATACCCTAGGGCTATGAATTCCATACCTAAGGTATGAGATTGGGTCCAATAATTCACAGACTCAAGTCATATGATTACCTCTGTTAATTGGTGCTGTTGTAAAAAAAACTGCATTTGCACTTGAGGCATCTTCTCTCTTGTAATGCAGAGTAAAATAAGGGCTATTTGATTCTTTTATGATTGTAATGAAGAAAAAGAGTAAATAAAATAATTCCTTAAAAAAAGGAAACACACAGGCTGACCCGTGGCTCACTTGGGATAGTGTGGTGCTGATAACACCACGGCCATGGGTTCGAATCCCTAGGTAGGGATGGCTGGTTAGCTCACTTGGGAGAGCGTGGTGCTGACAACACCAAGTCAGGGGTTAAGATCCCCTTACCGGTCAACTTTAAAAGAAAAAAAAAAGGAAACATACTTTTTAGACACCCAGATCTCAGAATTTTGGGGTAATGTTTCTCAATTATTATTATTATTTTTTTTTGAAAAATATTATTGAGATATAATTCACATACCATACAATTCACCTATTTAAAGTATACAATTCAATGACTTTTAGTTTACTCATGGGGTTATAAAACTATCACCAAAATCAATTTTAGAACATTTTTATCACCTTCCCCTCCCCCCAAAACCCCATACCCACTAATAGTCACTCTCCTTTCCCCTCAATCCGTCTCCCACGCCAGTCCTAGGCAACCACTACAAATCTACTTTTTTTCTCTAGATTTGCCCTATTGTGTGGACTTTCCATATAAATGGAATAATACAATACATAGTCCTTTGTGAACGGCTTCTTTCACTCAGCATTATGTTTTCAATGTTCATTCATGTTGTTAGTATATATCATTACTCCATTTCTTTTTATGACTGAGTAAGACTATGTATGGATATATTACATTTTGTTTATCCATTCATTAACTGATGGATGTCGGTTTGTTTCCACTTTTTGCTATTATGAATAATGCTGCTACGAACATTAACGGACAAGTTTTTGTGTGGAGATAATTGTTTTCAATTCCCTTGGGTATATACTTAGGAGTGGAATTGCAGGGTCCTATAGTGACTCTACATTTAACATTTTGAAGAATTACCAGGCTGTTTTCTTTTTCTTTTGTCTTTTTTTGTGACTGGCTGCACCGCGCTCAGCACTGGCCACCCCTATATAGGATCCGAACCCGCGGCAGGAGCACCGCACTCTCCCGAGTGCGCCATGGGGCCGGCCCTACCAGGCTGTTTTCTAAAGTGTCTGTACCATTTTTACATTCCCACCAGCAGTGTATGAGGATTTCAATTTTTCCAGATCCTCTTAGCTCTCTTTTAACAGCTTCATATATGAGACATTACAGCATATATATAAATATTCTTCAGCCACAGATACTCCAACGATTTATCATTTGTTACTTCGGAAGTGATATAACTCTGAAAAAAATACCTCCAGATGGACTGACTGGTAAATTGAATGCTACAGGACACCAAAAATTAAACCCTTACTCCATAGTAACAATGCCTTGTTACTGGATCAACACTACATACTGAGAGTATAACCAAGAATACCATGGAAGTTTTAATGGGTGGGAAAAGTCTGCCACTCAACTGATTATACACCTAGATGCATGATGGAGTTTGGATGTGTTGTCCCCTCCAAAACTCATGTGGAAATCTGATCTCCAATATGGCAGTGTTGGAAACTGATTGAGTCATGGGGGTGGATCCCTCATGAATGGATTAATGCTCTCCCTGGGGGAGAAGGGATAAATGAGTGAGTTCTCACTCTATTAGTTCCCGCGAGAGCTAGTTGCTTAAAAAGACTCTGGCGCCTTCTCTCTCTCTTGCTTCCTGTCGCCATGTGATCTGCTTGTACCCGCTGGCTGCCTGCCACTTTCTGCCATGAGTGGAAGCAGCCTGAGGACCATGCCAGATGCAGCTGTCCCAGAATCATAAGCCAAATAAACCTTTCTTCTTTAGGGCCGAGCCCGTGGTGCACTCGGGAGAGTGCAGCACTCCCGCCGCGGGTTTGGATCCTATATAGGAATGACCGGTGTGCTCACAGCGCTCACTGGCTGAGCGCAGTGCGGCCGGTCTCAAAAAGGACAAAAAAAAAAAAAAAAAAAAAACCCTTCCTCTTTATAAATTACCTAGTCTCGGGTAATTCTGTTATAGAGGCACAAAACGGACTAAAATAATGCAAAAAGTACTTTACAAAAGTATATAGCAAAATATACAAATATAAATTAAGACACTACAGTGTTCTAAGTTTTGAGATAAATTATACTCACGAGCACTGAACATATATGACAAAACAACAAAACTCAATAACCTAGGGCTGAATGGAGTTTGAGATGCCATCATACCTTGGCTTCTTGCTGACAGATACAGAAACAGGTGAAAGCAGTTCGAATTGTTTCCCCTTACTGTACTCCAATGATGCAAGAAGGAAACTGACACATTGGAGGCTGGGAAAAACCAAAACCCAGACATTTGAATTAGTCTGAGGTAAATAATCTTTCCCAATAGATGGCTTGAAAACCCTGACCAATCTGTCCATGCTTACTCGTCTTTACTGATCCATAAACCCCAACTTTATGCACTCACAGACATGCCTGCTTCAAAATCCAGTGTAACATGAACTTTGAAAACATTATGTTAAATAAAGTAAATCAGACACAGAAGGACAAATATTATGTGGTTCCACTTACATGAGGTACCTAGAGATAGAAATTAGAATAGAGATTAACAGCTGCTGGGAGGTGGTGGGGTAAAGAGTGAGGAGTTATTATTTAATGGGAACCGAGTTTCTTGGATGAAGAAAAAGTTTTGGAAAAGGATAGTGGTGACAATTACATAAAATTGTTTAATCCATGGATGTGGAACCCAAGGATTATCAAGAGTTGACTGTAGTTAACATGTCAAACTGCAGTGGAAAAATGCCTAGCTTTAAATTTGCTGGTGACTGCTGTAAGAAACAAGAAAGGCCAAATGATAACACAGTTCTAGATCCATGCCTGTCAACTTTTTGACTCATCCTCAAACCAAAGACTTAGAGGATCCTGAGAGTCAGAGGATGGGGGGGATGAAGAGGGAGAACAAAATGAATTAATATTTAAGTGCCTATTATGACTAGGCAATGTACAAGGCCCTTTATATTTGTTCTCCCATTTAATCAGATCAGAGGACTAACAGAAAAATCTAAATTGTCAGCTAGGTTAGAAAACCTCTAATTTTTTTTTTTTTTTTAAAGATGACCGGTAAAGAGATCTTAACCCTTGACTTGGTGTTGTCAGCACCACGCTCTCCCAAGTGAGTTAACTAGCCATCCCTATATAGGGATCCAAATCTGTGGCTTTGGTGTTAACACCACACTTTCCCAAGTAAGCCACGGGCCAGCCCAGAAAACCTCTAATTGTTAAAAATGAAATTTAAGCCTATAGTTATATAAAATGACTTTATTTAAAAAAAATTTTTAAATATATAACATGAGTTTAAAAGTTTAAAGTAGCCTGGGGCCGGCCCGTGTCTCACTCGGGAGAGTGTGGTGCTGGTAACACCAAGGCCACAGGTTCGGATCCCTATATAGAGGGATGGCCAGTTAGTTCACTTGGGAGAGCGTGGTGCTGACAACACCAAGTCAAGGGTTAAGATCCCCTTACCGGTCATCTTTTTAAAAATAAAATAAGATAAAATGAAAGTTTAAAGTAGACTAAAAGATCATAAGATGGTTATGTTACTTCATGAAGAGTTCTCAGCATTTATAAGGAACAAGACATAATAGTCTTTTTTTTTTTTTCCTTTTTGTCTTTTTTCATGACTGGCAACGGATCGCAACCATCAGTATCGCGCCCGTACCGGACCGGGACCGGCAACGGGATCGCAACCCTCGGTGTTGCGCCCGCACCTCGCTCAGCCAGTGAGCGGCCGGTCTGTATGTGGGATCTGAACCCTCGGCGGGAGCGCCGCCGCGCTCCCAAGCGGCGCACTGTAGCAGTGTGCCACCGGGCCGGCCCTTCAAGAAACAGAACAGTATTCAACACATAAAAGTAATTTTAAAAAATTGTTTTGGTTTCAAAATCCTAAGAAGAAATGAAAATACTTAAATTTCTGCTATTTACCTTTTTAAAATCTAAAGACTTTTAAATGAGTACTAATAAATGGAGCAAAACATATTTTCATTTTCAACTAGTATTTCTTACCAATTTCTCTCCCTGTAACCCATCTTCCAAATGGTCACAATATGGAGCTGAGGAGAATTTTACTGTTGTACATATTGAAAAGATTGTATGGTCTCCTTATTGTGAACTATTTCAAGCATGGAGATAAGTATAGATAATAAAAGAAGGCCAAATCTTAATATTTTGCCCCTATTTTATAATTAAATTTTTGAGAGAATTGTAGATTCATATGAAGTTTTAAGAAATAATATACAAAGGTCCCATGCCCCCTTTACCTATTTTCCCTCTGGTAACATCCTTCAAAATTATACTATATCACAATCAAGATGTCAACATTGATACACAATCTATAGATCTTATGCAAATTTCTCCGATTTTACCTATATGCATTTGTGTGTATTGAGTTCTGTAAAATTTTATCACATTTGTAGGTTCATGTACCCACTGCTACTATCAAGAATCAGAACAGTTCCACCACCTAAGAACCCCTCATGTTATCTTTTTATAACCACATCCACCCTCTTCCCCCCAATCTCCTGCCACATTCCTAACCTATGGTGACAACTTATCTGTTCTCTATTTCTAAAATATAGGCTTTCCAAAAAATTATATAATTGGAATCATACAGTATATAACTTTTAGGACTGGCTTTTTTCACTTAGGATAATTCTCTTGAGATTCATCTAAGTTTCTGCATATACCAACAGTTCATACCTTTTTCTATTGCCGAATAGTATTCCATGGTATGGATGTATCACAGTTTATTCACCCACTGAAGGACATCTGAGTTATTTCTAGTTTTTTGCTATTACAAATAAAGCTGCTACAAACATTCATTTACAAGTTTTTGTAGCAACATAAATTTTCATTTACCTGGGATAAATGCCTAAGAGTGTGACTGCTGAGTTATACAGAAAATGAACGTTTAGTTTTATAAGAAATTACCAATCTGTTTCTAGAGTAGGTGTACCATAATGTATTTCCACAAGTAATGTATGAGAAATCCAGTTTCTTTGCATCACCAGCATTTGGCAGTATCATTATTTTTTATTTAAGCCACTCTGATAGGTGTATAGTAATATTTCATTGTGGTTTTAACTTGCATTTCCCCAATGGCTAATGACATTTTTTTTATGTGCTTATTTGCCATCTGTATATCCTCTTTTGTGAAACTTCTGTTCATGCCTTTTGCTGCAATTTCTATTTCTGGACAAGATGATGTAACAGGGTCCCAATTCTGTCTGGTTTTTTGTTGATGTTTCAGGGCCTCCTACATGAAACAACAAAAAACAGACAAAATACATGAAATGAGGGTTTTTGAGACACTGGACATCAGACACCAAAGTGTAGTGATCCCAGAGGAACAAGAAACAAATAAGATGAGCTCTAAAAGTGTCCTCACTTATTGCCTTTTAAGATAGTTTCTAGGATGTGTTACAGGTAGAGGAAACAGGTGGAGCCCAGCGGACTTCCGAGTTGAAGAGAAGAGAGCTGAGGATATGGTTGATATAATGGCAGCTAGCTTTCAAAGGACAGAGCATGACAGAAGAGAGAGCTGCAGAGAGAGAAGAGCCCAGAGGTCTGCAAAATAATCCCCTCCACTATTGGGGTGATCAGAGTACTGATCAGTACATGCATATGAAGAAACTATCCAAGACCAGGGAAAAAAAACATCTGAAAGGACTAGAGGGAACACTGCCCAGCACTCACACAGGGCCAGGAACAGTGCCTATTCTCAAGAGTCAGATTGGAAAAATTCGTAATTTATGGGGCACTGGGTAGAGGACTCAGGAAGGTCTTACCTTAGTAGTGAGGAATTGTAGCCCTAGACTAAGCACTGTTTCAGACTGGTCTAACAAATCATGAAAGTAAGACCCCAAAAGACCAGACTGTTGACAAGTACATTAACTGAATTGCAAAACAATCTCAAGAAGATTTTACAGGAATAAAAAAAAAAAATCCAGCACCCCAAAATATAAAATTAACAATGTCTGAAATCTGATCAAGGAGTACCAGGGCATGAAGAGAGGCAGGAAAACATGACCCAGGAGGAGGAGAATAATCAATCAATAGAAAGCTACTTACCCAGAACTAATTCTGCTAGAATTAGAAGGCCTTTGAACAGATATTATAACTGTATTCCATATGTCAAAAGGTTATGAATTGTGTCCCCCAAGTTTTATGTATTAGAAACTTAGCCCCCACTGTGACTGTTGAGAAGGTAGGAAGTCCTATTATGGTAATTGAAAGGTAGAGCCTTAAAGAGATTGGATTGTAGGACCCTGCAGTAGTGAATGGATTAAAAACGGTGGTCAAGGGTGTGGTTCTGAGAGCTTTAAAAAAAAGAAGAAAGTCTGTCTCTCTCTCTCTCCTTCCACCACCTTGCAATGTGAGGCCCCTGGGTTGCTGCTGCCACCACCAGATGTACTTTGGACTTCCCAGCCTCAGAAACTGTACGCAATAAATCTAGTTTTTCTTTACAAATAAAAAATAAAAGTTAAGTAGAGAAATGGAAAATGTATAAAAAGACTCAAGTCAAACTTCTAGAGATGAAAACTAGTGGATGAGATAAAAAATATAGTGGATATAAAGATAGTGTGGTACTAGTATAAAGACAGATGACATATGACCAATGGAACAGAATTGATAGTCTAGAAATACACCTTAACATTTATGGTCAATTGATTTCCCACAATGGTGCCAAGACAATTCAATAAGGCAAAGAAGAGTAGTTTCAACAAATGGTTCTGAGACAATAAGATATCCACATGTAAAAGACTGAAGTTGAGCTCCTACCTCACACCATATACAAAAATTAAATAAAAATGGAACAAAGACCTAAATATAAGGGCTAAAACTATAAAATTCTTTTTTTTTTTTTTTTTTTTTTTTTTTTTTTTTTTTTCCTTGCCCGGCAAAAAACCGAACCCCCCAGTGTTCCCCCCCC